>NW_015656630.1:2790012-2804199 GCF_001515625.1 Sinocyclocheilus rhinocerous
ATGTAGGGCTGTGGGGAGAGATAGCGCGGCCAGAAGAGGCAGAAGGGAAATTTCTCTGAGTCCATTCTTCTTTTGCCGGCTCCCGTCCTGCGACTCAGGGCTTTGTCTGTCCCAGCAGCTGAAGCAGAAGTGCCTCTGGACGTGGGAGAGCTGGATTACCGCTCCAGATTATTATTATTTTTTTCCCCCAGCACAACTTCCCCCCAGTTAGCCGTAGGGACTGCAGGCTGACCATCTGCCCATTTCTGACCGGATCTGTTCCTGATTTGAGTCGAATAATTCTGCTGCCAGTGAGTGAAGAACTTTCCACGAGGACCAGCCATGTGTGGGTGAGAAAGCTCTTCATTTCTGTGTGCTAAACTTTAGCTTTGTCAGTGTTTTTGTCTTCAGGAACAAGACACAAGGGGAGGGGAAGGGAGAAGAGAGGAAGGGGGGCAAATATGTCGGCAATGTCGCAACGATGACTTTGTCAGCCTCTTTCTGTATCTTTTTGTGGAAATGTGACTGCGTCGATTTACATTTTTTTATTCGGATTTGTTGTGGTGTCAATATGTATTTAGCGAAACAAACATAATGAAGGACAAACCATGGACAGGTTGTGAGTGGACCAGAACTTAACCTCTTCCCTTACTGGAGGGAAACACACGGACACGTGAGGAACCTACCTAAATTCTTGGCTCGCCGTGCGAGGCTTGACCCTTGACTTTTATCTCTTTGTGCTGCTGGTAAAAAGACAAGTGCATCCAGAGAGGGTCTCTTAAGCAAACAGAGACCCCCCTCCCAAAGGTGAGAGGGGGGGGGAAGATGGCAGCTCTTGCCAGTTCTCTCATCAGACAAAAACGGGCAGTCAAGGATGACCAAGCCAACCGGCCAATAGCCACCAAACGCAAGCCGTGCCCCAAGAGCAACAAGTCTCTTTGCCAGAAACAAATTCTTGTTCTCATATCAAAAGTACGGTTATGTGGCGGCCGCAGAGGAAGAACAGACAAAAGACCAGGTAGGTTCATTTATAACTGTTCTATTTTAACCACTTTTAACTGGTTATCCACCAACTAAGGAAAAACTGTATTCTTGCAAAAAAGCAGAATGAAAAAAGTTTGAGCTAAATTTTCAAACTGATGTCATTCTTCTTGGCTTCTCCGTTGACACTTCACAGTCAAACTGGCTGTGGTACAAATGTAAGGATACAAAGCTGAAATACAGTTGTCTATGTGAAGCAATGCTCCATAGGCCACATAAAGGAGAGATGCACTAAGCTCATTAAGTTGCAGTGTTAAGGGATTTCTTCAGACTTTTATAAGGGCGGAAAGGGTTAGACTGCTATTTTATGACATGAACAGAGCCGGAAGAGGCAAGCCCTTTATAAGGTGTGATTTACAGTCTTTCAAAGCGTCCCACATGCATAGGCTATTCTAGGTTGCGTTAAGACCTGCCCTTAGGATGCTAATTACTACCCCGAGACACATCATCTCTTCTATGTTCACACATGGGCAAGCATGTCTGCATATTAATTCTTGATTTCGACTGTGTTTCATAAAAGATTGTTACTCAGTGGTGCCATGAAATTGGAAGTTGGAGTCCGGCCATGTTTTAGTTCCGGTAACCTTGCCACTGGCCAAACAGAAAAAAAACAGCATGCTCTCTGATTACAGCACTGACACTGAGACAGAAGCTCTGCGATTGTTATGCCAACCTACAGGGCAAAAATGCAAAACACCAGTGTCCACAACTCTGACTAGCAGTTTTATTGAAACAAAAACATCTCTGTTTGGTGTCGCTGCCATTGGTTGTGAGTTTTGTAATATCTTGGGGACCAAACGCTTATGACATTGTGCAATTCACGCCATAGCCTAAGATTGAATAACTGCACACTGAATAAAAGAACTGTCAATGTAAAACAAAACGAGTAAAAGACGGGATAAAGAGATAAGGCAGTGGGTGAGTGGGAGAGAGTGGGTGTTTTGTACGTAAATGAAAATGATTATAGTCAGGGATATTAATCTGCCTCTTTATCCGCCTCTCTCACCAATGAACATGAAACGCGCCACACTGCAATCATCAGAAAAAATATGGGTATAAACAGAAATGAATGTGAAAGGGAGAGTGCGTGCATGGATCTTTATGATACTGAGGTAACGCTGATAGCCTGTCCTGCTGCTAGGACCATATTCTGTAATATTTACATTCCTTTGATATCAACTGAACACATGATCACATTACGCACCAGTACCGTTAGCATAATGTGATTTAGAAACATACTGAAATGCAAATATATTTCTGCACATGCAAACACACAAAAACTGGCTCAGGAAACGACATAATATTGCATTGCTAGCATAGGTGATCTTTTTCTGATATTTTCTTACATCTATTCCTGCTGCATTGACTTGAATCCTCAAGCTCGTCTAGACAAGTTTATTCTAGTTGCTGATTTAGTGCTTATCTACCAGGGGTCAAGGTTTGGATGGTTAATATGGACTGTTAGCCCTTGCTAGTACTTTCCAGCAGGGAAGTCCTTTTGAATACCTCAATCTGTGACATGAAGCGGCCAAAAATTGACAAATTAGTGGGCGTCACCTAGCCACAGCAGTGTGGGACCATGGGATCACTGCTACATTGTCAGGTCAGTGATCCATATACATCCATCATAACAATGTCAAGCCCCTGCTGCACCCGCAACACCCTTCACACATCTGTCTCACGCACACCTGTCTCTGGTTTAGGATGGGTTCCCTTGCTGCTCTAAGATGGCGTCATGGTCTCACACCCTCTGAGGTCGGCGCTGAGTCTACTGGTCTCTCGATCGATGCAGCTCATTAACGTATACTGATTAATCAATGATCACCCTCTCCGTTTGCCCAGTGCCAAATTTCACGCAAGGTGGAGATGGTATAGAAACATAACCCCACACACACACACACACACACCATTCTCTTAATAGCAGAGGCTGTTTTACACCTTTACAGTTTTATGAAGCACTTGGCTTCTGCGGAGAGTTTGGCTTTATTCAGCAACAAATCTCCTTATAGAGGAGGAGAGGGACTGAGCAGGAGAGAACCGAATATTATCAGCAAAGGAGCGAGAAAACCCCTCACACAGGCTACTCTCGAATTTTCCTTTACAATATACAACAGCTTACAGAAGTGGATTGAATACTGTCTATATGAATGAATAATCAATGTCAAGCCAATAGCTGGAAGAAACACCTGAAATCAGTGTCTAAAGTAAATATTAAAGATAGCATCTTCCCTAACTCTAGAAACTCTTACCACAATTATCATGACACTATATAATAAATGAATGCAACTATGGCACATGTTCACCTGTCAAATCCTAATTATATGACTTTGGTTTTGAATGCTTTCAGATAACAGTGGACCTTCATATGACATATCATTAATATCTCCAGAGCCCCACATGACCACTGTCATTAATAAACAAACTGTGTGTGATACCATATTTAATCACACTAAAACTGACAGATAAATAACCATGCACATTTGTGCTGCTGGATAAACGTAGCCTTAAGAGTTCTAGTGCACTCTGTTAGGGAGGGAAATTAACAACTGTCACCAGCCAAGTGAGATTTTTTTTTTTCACAGTTGTGGGTGAACCAGCTCTGTGGTGGGAAACATTTAAGATGGCTCAGATTGGCCTTGAAAAAAAAAAAAAACTGTCACTACGTAGTATACTTGTTTATGTGTACATTTTTATTAGATCTTAGACCAGCTCAGGAAATGTTCAGGGTGCAATCGGCTTATAATGTAGGTTTTCTTTTGAAGAGTCCACTAATATGAGATTACAGCTTGCAACATTTAGTGATTTCTGCTAAACACAGAGAGCCTTGTTTGAACCTGGGGGAGAAAATAAAGAAATGAATGGTGAACATACCATTGTAGCTAAAAGAAAAGTTAATTTCCCATCCTGCATACAACCTTCAAAATGCAAATGAAATTAAGAAGAAGAAAAAGAGATAGGAGGTCTGCAGATGTGTAACAAGGATGTGTAGTTCGGACTAAAGGAGTCGTTCAGGGCACGAGGACGTGGCACTGGAGGAGGACAGCATTAAGCTGACCGCTGAAGATGGGCTGTCTATCTCGCTTACTCAACAACACCTGATCACTCTGCACAGTGTTAGGTAGCCTCTCATCTGAGTACTGAGAGTGCCAGGGGTCAGAAAGAACGAGTGAGTGAAAGAGAGGGAGGGGAAGAGATAGCAATTCAGAGAGGAAGGAAGGAAAGGAGAAAATGGAGGAGAGACAGGTGGAAAGACAAAAAATGAGTCACTGCAAACGACAGAAGGACATGCAGAGGGAATTCAGAGGAAGAGAGAAAATCACTGATGATTAAGCAAGTTCTGGCAGAGAGTATGTTAAATAAAAATTGGCAGCCCTTACTTTCACTGCATGAAGTTTTTGTTCGTTTTCTTATGTTAAAATATGAGAAAACAGTCTATTATTTTAAAAGAACACTCAGCGTTCAAGTTCTTATGCTATGCTCAAGTTCTATGAACATGTTATTGATTATCGAATAAAACTATTTTTAATTCCTCAGTTTGTAAGAACAAGTCTTGTGTCTACAGTCAATGGGGCAAGACACTGCACAGGGATAAACACTACAAAATGTTTGAAAATACAGCCACAAGACTTGTACATTGCATAATAAAACTGCATACTAACATTTTCTCTCTAAACTAGCTTATATCAAATTCAACTCAATCAATTCAACTCAATATCAATTCAACTGGCATGACCATATAAAGAGTAAACCTAGTAATTTTTTGGCACAATACCTGCAACATTACTTTAAAAAAGAAGTTTAACTTAAAAATAAATAAATAAATAAAAATACACCCAGCGGCATTTCATCAGCAATGCATAGCTACAAGCAAGAACAGCAAAGGACAGTAGATCAACAGTTAAATGTACGATTTAATTTAGAATTTTTAACATTTTAAATATTTATCTACACGTTTGTAACACATTTTTATACAGAAAAAAGAGCCCTGTAACAGAAAAAAAAAACACCTAACATAAAACTTTGGACTTTTTTGCTTTTATATCTTCTGGAATATCTTGCATCATAGTCTTTTATGTTTTCTTCATAATATATTAACATAATTCAAGGTTTAATTTTATTCGGTGTAAAATAGATTAGATTATATAGATAGATAGATAGATAGATAAACTAATACTCATCGAAATACATGCACAAGTAACCTAATAAGGGATGTAACCAGCATGAACAGTATTGATTACCAAGCTGCTGGTACAGTCAATGAAACAGAATTTAGTTTGTTCTCTCTCTGAGCTCACAACATAGCACTTTCTCAAGTAATTAATGAATTAAGATGTAGTTCATTAATGATTTTATTAGTCAACAATTGAACCAAAGATGTACTGTGTGGTTGCCACTCTCAGGTCCCTCTGGACGATCCTAGAGGCAGAAGCGAAAAAAGATATTGGACGAGAGAAGTAAATATGACAGAAATGAAAGACACCAAGGCATCAAGTTACTGGACGTTAACACTATTGATCTCCATGTCAAAGCCGGTGGGATGATTTGTGATTGACCACCTGAAAGAGTCTAATAATGTGGCAGGAAAGAGAACCCACATGTGACTAATGGCCCCTACTGTGCATGTTTTATTGGTGTTAACATTAGCTGAGGCTTTCTCAGAGCTAACAGCATTAATCTGCTCTATCCTCCACTAGCGGCCTTCCAAAATGAACTGAGAGCTTGGAGTTTCCCCTTTACAAGCTAATAATTAGTGCATTCTGTATTTGTCAGGTTGCAGATGGGTCACATCTAGAAATGTTTTAAAATACATGAATTGTATGAATTTTTTTTTTAGAAAAACTGAAAAAGTATTGGTAAGTTCACAGACATTTCCTATAACCCTAAAAAAAAAACACGAAACGCAATGTGTTATTCAAAATACGGGTAAAACACCAGTGAGTAAACAATATGGATAATTAACACAGTACTTTGTGCCCTATATTTATGGACTTGGAGTGTAACATCTACAATGACACTAACACTCCAAAACATCTTCCTCTTTGTCTGTCCTGAGAGCCCCAATTCTGACAAATCTCAGCTGCAGCAATCACTGCTCACTACCATCAGTATGAAATGAATATCCGATTAGTTTTGCGGCTGCAACAGCAGCCAAATGAGTTTCCCAGACTCTTTTGTTGATAATGAGGACGCCAAACATACAAACATCAGCTTATGACGTTACACAACCAAAGATTGAGAAGGGTTTCATAATCTATCAAAAATGTAATTCCATGAAAAGATAATTAAAGTTGAAGGGATTCATGCTTTTGTTTTGAAGGGTTATTTCAGTGCTGCCTCTGGGTTGGAAGGCTGGACTTGTAGAAGCGGATTGTAGAAAAGTTCCAGCAGTTTGGAAGAGATCAGATTAGGACTAAATTTGCCTGAAAGAGATCAGAGAAAAGGCAGCAATGAGATAAATGCCACTAGCCTGTGATTAGTATGAGCGAATTTATGCTGGAGCAAAAATTCATGTATCATATTCCTCAAACATTATTGATAATAAAACAAAATCACTAAAAAAGGAAATGATGCTCAAAAATTGGCATGAAATAGAGGGGGGAAATGTATCTTTGCAATGCTGAATTTTGTATTTGAGGGAAAAATCTAAAATTGGCAGGTGAAGCAGAGCTTTGTAAGAAAAGAATATAGAATGCTTTATCTTTATGGAGCTTTTTGGTTATAGCACAGCCTGCTGTGACCAAAAAGGAGCTTTCTGGTAAAATTGTTTTTTTTTTTTTAAAGTAAGGCAACACAAAAGTGTACAAGTAGCATTTTTATGAAGAAAACATTAGCAACATTATCTGCATACGAACAAAATATAAGCTAAGTTTTTTCCTCTTTTCAAAAGATTTTGCCAAATCTCTGCAATCTTCAGGTGTCATTTGTTTGCATGACAGAAAAAAGTAGTGCATTTGTGATATCTTAGCATATTAATAGCAGTACTACAAATTATATAACTTAGTCTAATTGTAGAGTAAATTAGAAATACTTATCTCTTGTATTTCAGTAAAAATAACTAAACATCTTTAAAGCATTATAAGTTCACTGAGAAACAAAGATAATCGAAAAGTCTTTGCAGAAAAATGTATCTTTATTTTCTTCTTACCTCTTTGGCATTTGACATTTTGATGCACAGATAAATGTAGAATGAGAATTTGAGTCTTAATTTTACTGTTCATGTTTCACAGATCATTTCTCAGAGAGTAAAGGAATTCTGGCACCTTTAGGTACTGACAGAGAGCACTTGGGCTTTATTTACACTAAAACGATGAGTAAATGCATCAGAATCGGAAACACCCCCCATGCCCTCTCGCCTCACTGCCTAATGACATTGCCAATGACAAAGAATGCCTTAATAGCCTCTCTCACACAGCAGCTGAAATTGAATTTGTGGATACTTTGATTAAACCTGACAAGGACAGATTGAGTTTGACCTCTAACAAGAGGGAGACACACAAAAGAAGTGTATATATGTGTGTGTGTGTGTGTGTGTGTGTGTGTGTGTTTTAGAAGGGGCAGAGGATAAGGAGCAGCAGACAGAAAAGGTAGACATTTACCTCTGTAATTTCTGAGCACTTAAGTGCTGGTGTTGACGTCATGAGCGGGCAAGGCTCCATTACTATTGGGCTGGCATCCCAGAGAGTCAGATTGCTTTATAGTTACATATAACACGTCCACCACTGCAAGTACCAGAACCAACCCAGCATGTAAAACCACCTTTCATTCAAGTTTTGTACATTCAGCAGCCTGCACTACAGTATTTCAAAACTTGCTAGTCGGCATTTATCCATGCTTTCTATCTCTCATTTTGTCAATTCACAATAAATGATAGTCGAATGGACATGGCTGTCATCTCAGGGGACGGTCCCTTGAGGTCACACAATGATGCTGACAAGGTCATGTCAAGCATACAACACAGGAAGACAGAAGATTGAAGTGTCTGATTGGATTATTGACCTCCAAAAGATTAATACCCATAAACACTCCGTAATGTTCACTCAGTTGGGTCTTGTGATAGAATCGTGGCAATTTGAAAAGCTTTAATGGATGTGTCTTAGAGCAAGTCACATGGCCTTTTTTTCACTGTGGTACTTCACACAGTGAATCTAACAAAATAAAAAGAGCCGTTGTGGTAGAGAGCAAAGGATAAGAACTAAAGAAAGAATAGAGATAGTGAAGATAAGGACACATTCTCACAGTGATTTAACAAAACAAACAAAGTTCATAGATCAACAATCATGCTGGTCCTGGAACAATATTACAATCAATTTTAATGTTCGGGAATTCTTATTTTTCTTTGATTTGAGGGGTAGCTAATGTTTGTGGTTAAGTATAGGGATTTAAAATTGTATTCTTAAAATTAGTCATGCACCAAAAATAATAATAATATAAAAATTGCTAAATATGTCATATGAAATTGTTTTGGAGGGCTGAAATTAATGACCCAAACAGTGACATTTAATTAGTGTTTCTCCAAAGATGCGTTTTGACCATATCAGTGTATATTGTGTGCCATAATGTAGATAAGCTACAACGTAAGACTGGACGCACCTCACCATGACCAAAATGATGCTAGACAAGCAATATGTAAAATATGTCCAGCTAAGGTGGCTCATTGCAGAAGAACTGTACACAAGAACACAACTGAATAGCATACTGAGTTCACTTACCCAAATTTAATAACCAAAACGAATGAAATGAAAACTTTTGGTATAAACTGAAATTTGGTACTGTGTTTCAGTTATAAACAACTGTTTTAGTGCATCACTACTGAAAATAACTAATAATAGGCAAATATGCCTCAGCTTAGTAGACTATATATCTTTATCCCCATTCAAAAGAGGAAAAACTAATAAAGCTTTAATTTCTGTGCAGAAAGTGAAATGGAACATCCAATAATTTCGGTTATTTTTGGAAAGGCAAAACATGCAAAAAAATTGTTGGTTTTGTGCACTTAAAAAAGTAAAGCAAACCAAAATTGAATTTAGCCAACTGAATTAAAGACACAAATAGAAAACTGCACTGCATACAAAAAACAATTAGAGATGCCTATGGGCTCACATTTAAATATGAATTTCCATAGACTTTTTTAGGTTGAGATAAACTTGTGTAATACATTTTATTACAGATAAACTAAACAGGTAAATTTGGTCTGCTGTGATTACTTTCCAAGTATATGATTCAGTGTTTATGGGGAGGCCCACGGTTTAAGACATTGAAAACCCCTGCAATAGAGAGGTCGAAAGAATAAGAAATGGGGTAAGATAAGAAAGAGGACAGACCAAGAGGGAAGATCAGATGAAGGAGGAAGAAATAGAGAGAGGGAAAAGAAGAATAAGAAATGTGAGCGAGATAAGAGGGGAAAAACTGCTGAGAGCTGCAGAGAATGAGAGACAGCAGAGAGAGAGGGGACTGGTGGGGAGTCCTAATAAAGGTTGAGGGAAGCCCTGGTAGTTTGGCCTTAGTCAGGGAGGGGAGTCACAGATGCCCTTGGCTGCTCGCTGAAGCAGCGCCTGTAATTACTCTGCGCTCTCTTATCATTACGGGGTAAGCCGGCATCTCACAGCTATAAAGCAGCACACCGCACTGTACCAGACGCTCTGTCCAGAACCTCCCATACACACACACAAAAAACACCCACAAATACACGCTCCTTGCACATACACGAAAGGTTACTTGACAGTTAACCTCTATCGATCCTGCGAACACCAGCAGGTAAAAAGGGTGCGACTTTTGGCTCTGCTACACTGTGACCGATCAAACCACGCACACATAAGTGAACGAACACATGGAGGCTTCGTCTTGGTTATTGCATTTTCTGTCTGACTTTGAGGAGCTGCACTGGGCACTGACGCATTTTAAATAAACAGCCAGAGCTCTCAATACAGCCGGACGAAGAGGACATCCCGCTCCTTACAAGAGTCCCACATTACAGTGTGTGTGGTGATATCGCAAAAGATAAGCAAGAGACAAAGCCGGAAAGCACCAGCAGGAACATGATTAGCATTACCGCATTTGTATCACTCTAGCTCAGGGGTAGGCAAGTTAAATCCTAGAGAGCCGCAGTCCTGCAGAGTTCAGCTCCAACCCTAATCAAACACACCTGAACAAGCTAATCAATGTCTTCAGGATTACTAAGGCTATAGGCAGGTGAGCTTTTTTTTCAGGGTTGGAGCTGAACTCTGCAGGACTGCGGCTCTCTAGGACCGAACTTGCCTACCCCTGCTCTAGCTAGTGTAGGGAATATCAATGCTTGACTAATAATGCCAACATTGCTTAAATCTGCTCCCAGTGGGGTTGGTTGTACAGAGATGATTGCTGGTTTAGTGGGGGTTGTTGGTTTATATGTTGAATGTTTGTTGTTTATTTCCATAGCATTTGTCACCCTCAGAAAGGCAGAAAAATACCATGTAACAGTACGAGAATCCCTCAGCCAATCATATTAATTAAAAGTCATCAACGCGTGAGATTAAATTAGACAGAGCTAGGGGTGAAAAGGGGATCACTGTAAGCTGGGTGCAGAGATAGAAAGAAAAAGAACTAGAAGATAGCAAATATTTTCTTTTGTGGGTCAAAAAAATGACACAAACAGTATTGATAATGTGACATCTGCAACACTGCTCTACTGAAGTATCAATAGTGGTAAAACTTGCTTAAAGAAATAAAACAATCAAAATTTACTTTCTTAATACTCATAGTCCTGTGCACGATTCAGCAGTACATGTTATATCTAAGCAAAAAAAGGATATATTCATGATCTTTCATCAACATGCAGTAGCTTGTCCCATCTCGCAAATGACTTCCCTGTTCTATCAATTCTACCTTTATTTATCCTTTCTTTTATCTTCCCACGTTCACAGAGTATAAAAAGCAGACTCATGAAGCAGACTGTTCCTTCAGCATGCTCTGTTCCTCACAGTTAATGTTTCTGACTCAGAAGTAATAAATCAGGGATTTTTATGAAGAGTGCAATTTTTTTATATATATATAAATTTGATGGTAAAGTGGTGCAATGTCTACTAATATTATCTATACTTGGGCTGTAATGATTTTTGAAATGCAAAGCATTTGTCTCTAAAGTTTTTCTCAAAAGTATAGTTCACCCAAAAATGAAAATTTACCCAATGATTTAATACTTTAAAGCTACACAGTAATGATTAAAAATCGTATAGAGACTGTAAATCTGGCAAATGCTTAGAAAAGTCAAGTCTCATTTGTTAATTACACATTAGAAAACTGGAGTTTTAAATTAGCTAATTTACTCTGATAGATTTTATATTTTCCCAATCTCTAAATAGGTATTTTAACACTTCTAAAAGTGGTACTAAAATAACTCCCAAATAGAGTTAAAAAAACAACTCCATATAGAGCTAAATTTGACCTCTAGTAAGAGAGGAATAGTGGTGCATTCTAACAATAGACAGAATTAAATTTCTAACACTAGTGTAAAGCTTTCTATTTATTCCTCTGGCTCAGTGTATATTTAAAACTGTAAATATAGAAGCAAGCTGAGTTAGAAGCAAAACTACTCATATTCCACACAGCCTGTATGGTAACTTCAAAAATTAAAAACAAACAAAAAAAAACAATTTAATTAGCAGTGATTGACAGTACAAACACAAAATTGTTTGCACAGAGGACATGATGAAAATGCTGAAGTTTTAAACCTGTTAACATTTAATGATCATTCCTGACCTGTTAAATCAATAACCATCAGAAACGTACCTGTCACGGAAACACCTGCCTCACCAGCCGAATCAGCCTCCTACACCCGCTCACAATCACCTGATTACTGATCACGGACACCTGCACCCACTTAGCAAGGGGCTGGTGCGGCACCGCACGCCCGAGGTCGTTCTTCGGATTGGATGTTTCCACGCCGAACGGATCTCTCTACTGGTGCTGGAGGAGGCCGTCGTGGACATCGTCCTGGGACGCCCCTGGCTCGCCAAGCATCAGCACACCATCGCCTGGGAGTCCGGAGAAATACTCACGTGGAGTGGAGAGTGCAAGCAGGAGTGTCTCTGGGATTTGCCTAGACCGATCTCCGACCGGAAGGACCTCCCTGTCTGTCGAGGTGGACGCCGTGACCCTGGGAGTGGGCGCCGTCCTGTCCCAATGGGGAGGTGAACCCCCCCGTGCTCCATCCATGTGCGTATTTCTCACGGAAATTATCCCCGGCGGAGCAGAACTACGACGTGGGAAATCGGGAGTTACTGGCCATCAAGCTCGCCCTGGAAGAGTGGCGGCATTGGTTGGAGGGTGCCAAGCACCCATTTGAGGTGATCACAGACCACAAGAACTGACAATACCTCCGAGAGGCCAAACGTCTTAACCCTAGGCAGGCCCGCTGGGCGCTGTTCTTTACCCGCTTCCTCTTCGTGGTCACTTACCATCCCGGGACTAAGAATGTCCGTGCGGATGCACTTTCCCGCCTACACCAGCTGGATCCTACCCCCGAAGAACCAGAGCCCATCCTGCCGCCTGCCGTCTTCATGTCTCCTATTCAGTGGGCCCTCACTGACCAGATCCGTGCCGCCACTCTCACCGAACCCGCTCCGCCGGGAGGTCCAGAGGGGAAGAGCTATGTCCCATCCACCCTGCGTATAACCCTTCTGGACTCCGTTCACACCTCTCCGGGATCGGGGCACCCAGGCAGCCGCCGAACCCTCTCGCTCCTCCAACTGTGTTCTATGCTTCCATTTATCCCTATGTTGAACTCTTTTCCGTTGGAAGCCTCTCCTAAGTTCCTAATATTAAACTCTCTGATTTACGTTAACCTGCCTGTCTGCCTCTTTGTCCCGGTTGTGACAGTACCTCTCAGTAACTTTGTTCCTGATGTCTGCTGTGGTGCAACTGTAAAGTACTTCACTGTATGATGTGCTGAATACGAAGTGAGCTTTGAAGAGTTCATCACTGTCGAAAAAACTCTCATATTGCTTTTCATTGCCTTCTTGTCCGTGATGATGTAGAGTTTCTGGATACTCTGTTTGTGATCCCTAATGCAGAGCAGGAAAGACTGGAAAGATTTAATACTAGACACAAAGGTCTGAATGTTTGTACAAACATGTAAAGAACGGTAAAACAACATTGTCTAAATACACATTCTTGCAAAATGAAAGACTCAATCAATCTACACTTCCATTTGGAAAAAAAAATTGTACATTTAAAAAATTCTTTCAGAGACCTCAACAAATGCCTGAGGAGAAACACTTTTGACCTTTTGTAATTGGAGGAACAGCAGCAAGATAACAGCCTTAACCTAAACACAGAAAATATATTAAATTAAAAAAAATTAAATAAATAAATAAAGCAAGAAAAGGTTTACCACAGTCACTTTCTCCATGGGCAGACCTAATGAGCCAATCAACATATATGCTAGTCATATCCTTGGTATCTTGCATTCTCAAGAAAGTTTTTCAAGAGCTTCCTGGCAACCTCCAAAACACATCAAGATATTCTGGTTGCATATATGATAAAGTACTGAATCAATATATTATCTAAGTGTACTTCAATAGGTTATGTATAAAGTCATCAGTTCTAATCATGAGCTGATGAGTTGAATCAGGCTTGCTAAATCAATTCCAGGAAATGTGGCTTTAAAAAGACAAAAGCTTGCAATGCTTCAGATATCCAAGCTCAGTTTCGTCACTTATTTTTCCTTGTAGGTATTAAGCAATTCACCCCTGTCAGGTGGCAAACCAAACATTTCTGAGACTGCAAAAAGTAAGATATATTAGTCAGACCAAAATCAACTTTAAGGACTACTGCATTAGGCTATAATGCTCTTACGGATATTTTGCAGTTCATCTCGAGTGTTTAACAAAACCAACCTGCTTGTATTTGTGAATCTGCTCAGAAGTGCTAGGCCCCAATCAGTTTGTCAGCCCCTCATGCAAATGAGTTTTAGAATGTACAAAGCTTTGATGCCAGTTTTACAATACTACTAAATACATTTCTGTCATGACAACTCTCGGAGGGATTGGCATGGTAATGTACATGACAATGCTAATGTATTTGGTCTTAGCGGAATTATCTGCTACGCGGCTGCTGCTGCGGCAGAGCAAGTACCGAGACTTGCTACTGCCAATACATCCACAACATGCTGCTGTGAGCATGTAAGAAATA
>NW_015656630.1:2815420-2817453 GCF_001515625.1 Sinocyclocheilus rhinocerous
TCTGGTCCGATCAGAGAGTGTCTGCGCAGCATGGCTCGCGCCTGAGCGTTGGTCAGGTTTCCCGTCGGTTCTCCGTTGATGGCCAGAATCAGGTCCCCGACCCTGAGCCGGCCGTCTCTGCTGATGGAGCCGCCGTGAATGATGCTGCGGATCAGCATCCCAGGCCCGTCCTTCAGCGCACACACTGTCATGCCTGCCACACACGCCATGGGACATGATGGCTGCTGTTTTAATGCCATGCCAGCTTCCTTGGCTATTTCCATGGTGAGGAACAAGTTGAAATTTGCATTTAAAAAGCTATATAAGGTTTTTAATGTTTGCTTTAGATAAAAATTCTAAAATGCATTCAAGGTTGACTCTAAAAAATGTCTTCAAAAGTGTTTGGAGAAATATAATTTCCTAAGTCATCTTAAACCAGCACAGTTTAATAAGATTTCTGTCATGACAACTCTCTGAGGGATTGGCATGGTAATGTACATGACAATGCTAATGTATTTGGTCTTAGCGGAATTATCTGCTACGCGGCTGCTGCTGCGGCAGAGCAAGTACCGAGACTTGCTACTGCCAATACATCCACAACATGCTGCTGTGAGCATGTAAGAAATATTGCTGCTGCAAATATAACATACATGAAATAACCCCCATATAGCATACATGAATCACCTCATAACAGATCTAAGCAGGTGGAGCTGGTTTCTGAAGCAAGCTACAACTGCTACGGCAAGCACTAGTCATATATTTGAATGTTGAGCAGCGAGCTTATTGGCTACCGATACAGGAGAGAACCAATCAGCTGTGCCATGTGATAATGATGTCATTAGGTCAGATTGAGTTAGACCTATCGGAATGCACCATCTAGAGTTTCATGCCAGAACTCTGTATACATCTTGGAAGAAATAAAGTTTGGAGCTTTTAAAACTTTAAACAATACTGTGTATCTTGTGAGCTGCAGATGTTGTTTCTAAAAATCAAGAGTAGACTTTAATTTCATGGACGTCTGTGGCTGCCTGTTAAGCAAGTTGTATTACACATTTCAAGCAGAAACAATTATTCAAATAAAATGTAAGAGCTGGAGAATGTAAGAAAAAACTCTCTGGAAAATAATTATTATTAATATAATTATTACGTTTATTAGAAATATTATATTACACAGTGTCAAACTGAACAACTTACCCGCTCTTTTTACTGAGGTAAAATCCCGCCCATTTTCCAGGCTGGCGTCTTTCAAAAAAATAACATTTAGTTATAAAAATTCTATTAGAGCGCAAATAGATAGATGTATTTTACACAGAATGCTGTTATGTGATAAAATAGGTAGCCATTATTTATTTAAATAGACAATTTCCTAATTCCTTACATTAAAGGGGTCATATGATGCGATTTCAAGTTTTCCTTTCTCTTTGGAGTGTTACAAGCTGTTCGTGAATAGATAAAATCCCTAAAGTTGCAAAGACTAAAGTCTCAAACCCAAAGAGATATTCTTTATAAAAGTTAAGACTCGCCCACGCCCTCCTAAAATGCCCCGCTTAAACACGCCCCCACATGTCTAAGTCACTGTGTGGGAAGATTTGCATAACACCGCCCAAATGTATACGCAAAGAAAGAAGGCGTAACTTTGATTCTCGCTGTAGTATTGTTTGCGCCGCCGCCATGTCGTGGAGACGCTGTGTGTTTCGTTGTAAAAACGAAACTACTTTGTTTGGTCTTCCAAAAGAGGACACAACTAGAAATCAGTGGTTAAGTTGTATTTACAACACTGTTCCAGAACAGATCAACCCAAATATTCAGATGTGTGCAACGCATTTTACGGAGGACGAGGACTGTTTCCTGGGAGAGTAGCCGCCGGTGTTCCGGTGAATTCAGTTCCCCTGTTTCCCCTCCGGCGCGCATGCTGACCCTATACAGTCTATGATGCTGACAAATAATGCTGACAAATAATGCTGACTCACAGCCTGTAAGTATGCTTTTATATTTAAAGGATTTGCCGCTGACGATTCAAACGCGAGTTTTGAGCAGTGTAGAGTAGCGCTTGT
>NW_015656630.1:2818286-2879508 GCF_001515625.1 Sinocyclocheilus rhinocerous
CGATGAGCTTTGTAAAAATCGACGTGTTTCAGAAAGGCAGGGCTTAGAGGAGAAACAATAATGTACAGTATGTGGAAAATAATGTGTTTTTTTAACCTTAAACCGCATAAACACATTTCATTACACCAAATACACAAAATAATGTTCTTTTTTAGCAATGTCATATGACCTCTTTAACAACATCATGCACTGATTGCGTGAAGGGGTATGAGTGGTTATGAACGAATGAATGAAACGCATTTGTCCATGTTTCACTCCGTCTCGAATCGTGCTCGCGGAAAGCGCTTGAGAAACAGTGCCTCTTCCGCGGCTCGGTACGCTTTCAACTCGTTTTTTTAGTCTCGAGCAAGACTGTACGACATTCACATTACATGATTTGACTGATTTTTACGTAGAAAGGGCGACAGCGCACCGCATTAAAATAATTTTTTTTTTAAAGTTTTTGTTCAAAATTCAAAATTCAAAAACGAAACTAAAATTATTCATCTTTAAGAGCAAGGGGGCCCCCTGGTGTTTCGGGGGCCCTACGCAGCTTGTGTATTTTGCGAATAGGGAGGATCGGCTCTGACTGTTTCAGAAAGGATGATTCATCTGAACTCATGAGGTCTCTTTGTATGGTTCGTTAAAAGAACTGGCTCATAAGAGTCATTTGCTAATGAATCGTTCAACACTGTTCGCGCTGTACGTTTGCGTGTATGTTTCTGGGCACACTCATGATAAAGCCTAGGCTACACACAAATTTCTAACCGTTGTTTTGCTTTATACGTCTTTATACATTCAATTCAGATTTCGAACTTAACTCGAGTCGCCGCTGAATAGTTTGGCATCAAACACTTACAGTAAGCGAACAACTAAAAACGTTTTGTGTACTTTTTAGCCCTTTGTTAAATCTTTGCCCATTCAATGACCTGAATCAATACTACTTGAATGATGTTAATAAAATTAAATGTTGTTAGTAATATTGATTTGCACTGGAGCAAAAGAAGTGTAGGCTACTTGTTGATGCTACATTGCTTCATTTGAAAATAAGTCTACATAGTTAAGAACATGCATTTCCCAATAATTATTTTAAATGTATAAAAGGGAGAAATTCCAGTTTGTCTATGCATTCAATATGTAACTGTTAGTGCCCAAGCAACAACGCCATACCATATTTTGGATAATTCCTGTTAAAATACTGTTTTAGCTAACCAAACACATTGGACATACATAAAATTGCATTAAAAAGAGCTATGGTTTGTCTGACAGTAATAAAATGGCAGATAAGAACAACTGTCATTCAAGTGGGATTGATCCATAATGCGTAGTGAAGAAGTAGCTAAACTGAAGTGTAAAAGTTGTAATGTGTGTAACATATATTCCAGGGAGGGATAAAGAAATAAAGATAAAAGCCTGATAGGGAACATGTATGCAGTAGATTAACACAACATTATGTAACTTGGTATAATGTGCACTGTTATACCCAATTGAAAAAATGGCTGGCATTTGGAACACAAACGTGCTGCCAAAAGGATAGTTCACGTAAAAATAAAATAGTCATGATTCACTTGCCTTAATATTGTTCTAAATCTAAACCAGTTTGGATTTGTCTACCATATTTTGCAAAATTGTATCATTGTTCCTTTCTTACAGTTAAAATGAATAGGGACTGAGCATTTCAAGCTTCAGAAAGGACACCATTATAATATCATAAAAGAGGACCATGTGACTTGTGTGCTATAATACCAATTCTTCTGAACTCCCACAATGCATTCAATAAATAGTTTTGTGAGGAACAGACATCATTCATTGATTCATGAACAGATCATATAGCTTCAGAAGACTTTGCAATGGCTCCCTGTTATGATTTTTTGTGGTACTTTTGCATCCTTGAAAGCATCAACACGCCGTCATTGTATTGGAAAAGAGCAACCACAGTTCTTCAAAATTTCTCCTTTCTGTTCAACGAAAGAAAGAAAATCATATGGGTTTGGAACTGCAAGATAACTGTGCAGAGATGAGAAGCTAAAAGACAAATAATGACAGATAAAATAAATCCAACATAAACAGAATTCAAGCATTTATTTATCCAGTAGCAGCTTCTAGTCGCTTTGCTAAATCCTGGCAAACTGTATTTTATCCAGTGCATGTGAGTCTGAATGAGAGAGAGAGAATAAAAGCTGGTGGCTGGTCCTCACAGGCAGGATTCAGCACAGCACACCAGCCGTCGCTTGCTGTATCTCCAGCATGGAGTTGGCAGCAGCTCAGTGATTTCTGACAAAATTACCATCTGTAACAGCCTGGAACTGGACACTACACACTACCACTCCCCACACACACCTCACCTCCACCGGATAAACAGCACCCAGGGGGGAAATCAGAGCAGCCACTCGCTTTCTTTTCTCTTTTTCTAAGATTTTTACACAGATAGATTTTTACATACAGTTTTTTGTAAGCCAGTTCCCAGAATAGCACTTTTCAAATCTCTTTCTCTTCTTTTTCTGCCTTTCTCATTAGTTTAATTCCTTTCCATTTTCATTTTATTAAAAATTCAAAATGCATATAAGCTCTATAATACCTGGTTAGCCAATCATATAAGCCGTAAATGCCATGTGACTACATACTCTCAAGCCGCAGGAACATGGCATGGTGACTGACCACACAAATCCAAACACTCTAGTATCAATATATACCAAGAGCAACCCACCAGTTACTTGTGTTCCAACGCAGGACTAAATTAGTACAAAATGTCATGCTGCATTAAATGCTGCTAAACACCATGTTGGCGGGCGTGTGTATGTGTGTGTTCTGTCACTTTGCTGTGTCATGCTGGTTTTTGGATGTGGTGTTGAAGAGCCGTGATAGCCGTGGTTCCTGCTGTTTAACAGTAGCGTGGGATGGTGTTTGCAACCCGGTGCTTTATGTTGATACTCCAAAGTGAATCATCAGTGTCGCCGCAGCTGAGATTCTGATTAGCCCTGTCATGCTTCAACTGTCTATCAAATGAGGCTGTTAGTGTATACTTTATGCCTGTCCAATACATATAGAGCCATCTTCTCTAATGAAGTTATGTCATAAGCATCCCTTCCCCCCACCTCGCTTGGCAAATAATCACTTGCTTCCCCTTTTCTTTGGATAATGCATAATATTATTACACCATATGGGTAAGTGAAGGAGAGATGGTGGAGGAAGAGTAAGAGACCAAGGGAAATTAATAAGAAATATTGTATAGCATGAATTTTGTTTCATGTAAATGACCAGGCAAATGAATGGGAAACGCAGAATTGCGAGGTTGTGATGTCCAGATGAAAGAGGATGGAAAGCAGCTCTGCAATATTTTGTTGCGAATGGTATTGCAAAGTAATTCTATTGCAGTATTTTAGTAATATTTGTTATATATATATATATATATAAAACAGAGCTTATAGTCAGCTAATGTAAAGCTAATGACTCACCCTCTGTGGTTTGCTATATACAAATTCATTATTTTCTAGGTAGCATTCATAAATAAATAATATAAGTTGTGTAATGTGATGCAAGTGTATTCCCTTTTGCTTATCCACTTGTACAACAAAAAAAAAGAGCTTTTTCCTTTTGTACATTGTTTATTTGTTTTGGCTACTTTTTTAACATATATGTGTAATAATAGAGTGTTCATTCAATTTCAGGCACTTTTTGACATTTATTAAAACTGACAGGCCTTTTTTTTTAGATTTACTTTAGCTGTTTTTGCCTGTATTACGATAGGACAGTATTTTAGACAGGAAGTGAAGTGGGACGGGGGATTGGAAAAGGTCTGCAAGCCGGGACTCAAACTCAGCACAGACCTTTAACAGATTTTTTGTTAAGACACGTTAAAACTGTCCAGGAAACATATATTTTTGATTCTTTTCAAATGTTGTTTTGTTTAGATTGTGTAGTAATCTTAAAATATACAAATCCATCAGAAAAAAATATGAGTTACTGTATTACATTCTAAAAAAAAAAGAAAAAAAAAAGAAAGAGAAGAAACTAAAAAAGAAAAGACGGCAATGATTATAATATTTAATTTATGAAATGTATTTTATTTTTGATTACAATCTCAGTTTTTGCCATCAAGTAACAAATGATTTTTTTTCTAAATTTAGTGTACTTTATCAATGAGACAACAGTCTCAGAAGAGCAGCCGGAGATGAAATTTGAGACATGATTTGTGAAGTACAATCAAGGTAAATATATTTTCTATAGTGCATTATTTACAATAAAATCAATTAAGTGAAAAAAAAAATTAAATGTGGAATACAGTACATAATAAATGCTAAAAATGACACTGATGGAAATGTTCTGGAAAGTTTCTGTATGTGCATAGACAGTTGGACATTTTAGTGGACAGATAAAACATTGAAAGTGTTAAAAGTGTGTTTTATTTTGAACTGCAAAGGATCCAAAGTGCCTATAGTTGAAAAACACCCAACACACCTGACCGCTCAATTCAGAAGTATGAGCTTTCCATGTGTACTTGAAAGCAGAATAATTTCCTATTCCTACCAATGCTTCTTGCTGATCTCAGATCAGAGATAATACCGCAGTAGCAAAACTAACACATACACAATCAGACACACACAAACCTGAGCTTTGCAACCTCTTTGTGTCAGTGGAATTTTTATCAGGATTTGCGTGGGTGAAATCAATACAAGCTTTTACCGGGTCTTGGGAAAAGTTCAGCAAATTCCACCACAGTCCTCTGAACCGCTAAAGGAGACGTGACAGCAAAGATAAATAAAAGGCCACACACACTCCAGAACACACACTCACTGTACAAGTGTTACAAAGCAGTTCATTTTGAGTTTGACATGATGAAGCATGTGAATTTGAGACTGGCTGTCTTTTTAACCCACCGGCGTGACATTTATACAATACAAACCTTTAACTAATATCCTTCGCAGTGGAAACTCATAACAAGCCAGCCTACCCCTCCAGATAATCGTTTTTAAATTACCCTTTTCCTTGAGAGATTTCTTTCATTTGAATTTCACTGTGGGGGACGAATCAGCTGGTCCTAAGAAACTGTTCTTAGCGTGGTCACAGCTTACCACAGCTACTAGTCTGTTTACAAGCAACTTTAACGTTTAGCTTCCCTTTCACTTGTTTCTAAAATGAACACAAAGTAGGCCGGAGGGACTGTGCTTATAAAACATTCAGCTTTTGTTCTTCTCCTCTAGTCTCATAAATAAACGTGCAATGCGAGTAAACCTTTTATAGAGTAGCAAACACATTTTATTTGCCAAAGTCCTGTAGTGACCAAAGCTTCTCTAAAAATAAGGATGAGGTGAGCGTCAATACAATGCTATGAGATGGACAGTGAAGCGTTCAAAGTATAACAGTCACAAGGAAAAAGAGAGCAAACACCGTCTTCAAGCTGTTTTACATGAGCAAGTTTAAATGTCAAGTGAGTTATGCATATTAAATATTCATGACTAATGCATTATCTGGAATATATGTGAGGCCTGAGAAAGGTGGTCTATTCTGATCTGACCCTTCAGGTCTCTGAGGCATCTTCATGTGCAGAAGAAACAGCTGTGCTCTGGATAGCGATGCTAAATTAGTTCAGTTGTTCTCAACTGGTGGGTCATGGCCCAAAAAATGGGTCACAGGTCTGTGCTTTTGGTATTGTGGACAGCAGGGAAACATGCAAAAACCTAGCATGGCAAAAAACTAGACTTATGAACTTTTAAAAGAGATATATTTTGTTGTTGGCATCAAAATTGAGCATCCAACCAAATTCTGTTGTATTTTGGCAGAAATTCATCTGCCACCTGGTAGAAGCTAGTGAAATTAGGCCAACATAGACATGTTGTTTGACACAACCCTTTATCTCTGAAAGAAGAAAAAATTGCAAACATACCAAAATGCATTAAAGGGGTCATATGATGCGATTTCAAGTTTTCCTTTCTCTTTGGAGTGTTACAAGCTGATTGTGCATAGATAAGATCCCTGAAGTTGCAAAGACTAAAGTCTCAAAACCAAAGAGATATTCTTTATCAAAGTTAAGACTCTGCCACGCCCCCCTAAAACGGCTCGTTCTAACACGTCCCCACATATCTACCTCACTATGTGGAAATATTTGCATAATGCGGCCCAAATGTGCATGCAAAGAAAGAAGGCGTGGTTTCAGTAACCGCAGTTAGTGTTGAAGCAGCCATGTCAGGGAGACCCTGTGTGTTTCTAGGCGAAAGCAAAAACACTTTATTTGGCCTTCCGGAAGTAGATGCATTTAGGAATCTTTAAGATTACTTACAACAGAACAGCAATGCATTTTATGGACGACCGTTTCGTGAACCTAGGAGAGGAGGTAATTCTGACTTTGCTATGACAATCTGGCGCTTCTGAATCAGCTACTGTTTTGTTATTAGTGCGTGCGTGCGTGCGCGCGCGCGCGCGTGTGTGTGAGAGAGAGAGAGAGAGAGAAAGGGTCACTCACAGTGGAGTCAGCTGTCTTAACCGTGGCTTGTGTACTGCAAACACATACCAGCTTCATCACTGTGTCTGTCACGCGACTCTGTTCCCCTTTCGGGCTCTGTCTTTACATTTATTTATTAAGATGAAGCTCGCGATTATGGTAAGGGGCGTTACATTTCCGACGAGTGCTTGCGGTGTTCGGCCAATCACAATGCACTCAGGGTTTCTGCAGACTTGAACAAGTTAAATTTAAGACTTTTTAAGACCTTTTTAATACCACCTTATATGAAATTTAAGACCTAAACCTGTAATGGAAATACAAATTTTATTACATACACATAGAGGACCTACAATAATGTACAGTATTTGAAAAATAATGTGTTTTTTGAACATTAAAGCATGTCAACATATTCTGTTACACCAAATACACAAAATAATGATCTTTTAAACTGCATCATATGGCCCCTTTAAGTTTACTTGCATGGAGAATAAACATGGTTGGTTTGTGCTGCTGAGAGACATTTAGTTACTAAATATAAATGCATCATTCATTCATTCATTCATTCATCAAACAAAACCAGTTGAGAGCCACTGAATTAATCATAGATGAAAGATGTAATTAATTTATGCAATTCAGACATAATCTTGTTATAATTCACTCTAATTAAATTTACCTTTTAGCTATCAATATGCTTACGTGTTCCTTTGTTTGGGGGAAAAATGCATGAATTTCATTGCATTCGATGACAAAATATCAATCCAAATGGCAGCTGCAACTGCAAGCTAATTTTCTAATAGCTAACTTTTCCTAGTCGTTTTTGCAATTACTTTAAACCAACTGGTCCCTGGGTGATTTTTAATGGATGTATGAAATCAGTTCCCCTCAAGGTGTCCTAGCAGAGTAGCCACAGGTATTAATAGTTAATGTGATGAAATGCATGTTCCAAAAAGGATTGACTACCAGAAAGTGTTGCAGTACGTTTTGTATATTATCTTATGTTGTATAATTTTAAACCTATACACCTCTTTTTGTTAAATGTTTTTCTAGTTGTAAAGTGTTGTGCTAGGTTTCTAAGTTTCTATAAAAAATAAATGGGTTTATTAAACCAAGAAATTCATATTTTGCTAACGCAATAGTAATATTGTGATATTATATATTTTTTTCTTTCATAGCAAAGCTGAAATTTCAGCATCATTACTCCAGTCTTCAGTGTCACATGATCCTTCAGAAATCAGTGCACTATGATGATATGCTCAAGAAACATTTCTTATTATTATCAATGTTGAAAACGGTTTTTGCTGTGTAATATTTTTGTAGAAACCGTGGTACATTGTTTGTCAGGATTCTTTGATGAATAGAAAGTTCAAAAGAACAGCATTTATAAATGTGCCCTGTCACTTTTTTTAATGAGTTTAATGAATTTAATGAGTCTTTTGCTGAATAAAAGCATTCATTTTTCTCAAAAAAAAAAAAAAAAAAGCTTACTGACCCCAAATATTTGAACGTTAGTGTATTTGATGGAAATAAATTGTTTTCTTCTGTGTTTTAATATATGTTTACATAAGGAAGCTTGAACTGAATTACCTGTCATACTAAAAATGTCCAAAGCATGGCAGCATGACCTGGGCAACATAAGTAGCTGCTGATAATGAATAGACTCTGCGTAAGCTTTAATGAAGTCGTGCCTGTATAGGTCAAGCTGTGATGTTTTCTCCCCCCGGACTAACACTGTGTGCCTGTGATTGTGTTTTCTCTCTGCAGAGCCACAGCTAAAAGGCATCGTCACCCGTCTGTACAGCCAGCACGGCTACTACCTGCAGATGCTGCCGGATGGCACCATGGACGGCACAAGGGACGAGAACAGCTGCTTCTGTAAGCGCGTGTTCTTTCTCACTCACTATTCACGGCTGACAGGCGCAGTGTGACCTCTGGTTGGGTCAGTTGTAGAAACTATTGAGGAGTGTCTGCTTGTGTCCGTCCCTGTGACCGCTAGACAGACATAAAATGAACTTCTGTTGTTCATGACGTTCATTTCTTAAAGGGGTCATATGATGCGATTTCATTTTTTCCTTTCTCTTTAGGAGTCTCCTCACGTACATGTTCTGTCTGTCTGTCTGTTATAATTAATTTGAGAGCCCAGTGTTGGCATATGTCTGGTATGTCAGGCCTAAGGCCAGGTGTATAACACTTAGCCCATGGTCACTGGTGCCACAATGGGGATTCACATTTAGCAATATAATTGAAGATCACATGCCATAGCATTAATATTTGTCTGGACTAGAATTAAGGGACCTAGCCAAAGCAGATAATTAGAAGAGGATGTTCACATTTTCTTGGCCATGTTGTGTTTTTTAATTTAGATGTCTAGAAGTAATTCACTTATTCACTCTGCAGGATGTTGTACATTGTTAATAGGGTTGTGCGCGATATGTATCATCTACGATAATTTCGTAATTGTTGTTTTAACACTGTCCGAGCTGACATTATAAAGTATGTCATTCAAATTGCAAAAACAAAATGTTTGTGAGCAATACACAGTGGTGTTTCGTTATTGAATGAATCTGCATTTTTGAATAAATCATTTAAGTGAATGATTCAGTAACACATTCAATGACCCATTAATTAAAGGATAAGTCCACTTTCAGAATAAAAAATTCCTGATAATTTACTCACCCCCATGTCATCCAAGATGTTCATGTCTGTCTTTTTCAGTCGCAAAGAAATTACGTTTTTTTTGAGGAAAACATTCCAGGATTTTTCTCCATATAGTGGACTTCAATGGTGGCCAATGATTTCAAGGTCAAAAATGCCTTTTTAATGCAGCTTCAATGGGCTCTACACGATCCGAGCCGAGGAATAAGGGCCTTATCTAGTGAAACGATCGGCAATTTACTTAAAAAAAAAAAATTATATATGTGTATATATACATATATATATATACACACACTTTTTAACCACAAATGTTTAAAAACCGTGTGACCTTTCCAGCATGATTACGTAATGTGTGAAGACGCGCAATCGCAGAGCTAGAGCAAGCCAAGCATTTGTGGTTAAAAAGTGTATAAATATATATATATTTATTTTTTTCAGAAAATGACTTATCGTTTCACTAGAAAAGACCCTTATTTTTCGGCTGGGATCATGTAGAGACCTTTGAAGCTGCATTTTGGACCTTGAAATCGTTGGCCACCATTGAAGTCCATAGAATGTTTTCCTCCAAAAAAATAATTAATTTCTTTGCGACTGAAAAAAAAAAAAATTAACATCTTGGATGACATTTTTATTCTGTATGTGGACTTATCCTTTAAGACATGTGACTTGCCGTCACCTACTTGCAGCTTTATCTTTAAAAATATCATTTAATTTTTATAATGATTTCATATTTCAATGTTAAATAATTTATTTTTAAAATATTGAATATAAAGAAAATGAAAAATACAATTTTAATATTGTTTATGCAATTTATATGCTTATGCTTACTGTATTTGCATTAAAGTGTTAGTTCACCCAAAAATGAAGATTCTGTCATTCTGTCACCCTCATGTTGTTCCAAACCTGTAAGACCTTCGTTCATCTTCGGAACACAAATTAAGATATTTTTGATGAAATCCGAGAGCTTTCTGACCCTGCATAGACAGCAACACAACTACCACGTTCAAGGTCCAGTAAGGTATTAAGGACATTGTTAAAATAGTCCATGTGACATCAGTGGTTCAACCTGAATTTTATGAAGCTACGAGAATACTTTTTGTGTACAAAGAAAACAAAAATAACTTTATTCAACAATTTCTCTTCTTCCATGTCGGTCTTTGAGAGTACCATGTCATGTGTGTGCATTTCTGGGCATAGTAGTTAGTAGTTGCGTTACTGTTTATGGAGGGTCAGAAAGCTCTCGGATATCATCAGAAATATCTTAATTTGTGTTCCGAAGATGAACGAAGGTGTTACAGGTTTGGAAAGATGATTAAATGGATGCTCAGAATTAAATCATTTTTAATTAGAGTTGCCTTTTTGTGGCTTGCGAGCAACCACTGGTGATACAACAAAGTTGAAGAGAGTTTTACTGTATGTAAATAAGGAATTATGCACCGCAGTGGCCACCAATGGAAGTGTGACAGTGGAAGTCAGGTAATTTTTCCTGTAGTTCAGTGTAGAACACCTATTAGCAACTGACAGCATCACAACTTCACAAACTCAAATTCAGAGTGAATGTACCTTAAGCAAACCAAAAAAAAAAAAAAACATTAAAATATAGATTTTTAACAGTGTATAGTATTTTGGAGTCAACCAAAGATTGCATTTCTGGAAGTCAATTCTTCTGTACAGGTTCAGCCTGAGGCCTCAGTGGTACAATGTTGTATTTTATGTTGAGTCACCATATCATGCTGTTCATGAAGGGGAAGAGACAGTAAAGGAGAGAGAAAAACATTCCAACGAGAGCAGACACATGATGTGTCATGAATTCTTGTGCTTTTTGTGCTCTATGTGAGTTTTTTTTTGAGTGTACGAGTAACGGATTGAGAAGTATTTGATTGGGATGGCAGTTGTCAGGGTGCACAAGTGTAGCACATTCCTGCCTGGGTTGTCAGGGACTAGCTTACATGTCATGCTTGTCTACTGAAATGACTGTCGCACATATTAAATAACCATATGACTGTGGCATCCCATGAACGTTGTGACAGGGCAGTCTGATGTGAATCCTAAACACTTCACGCCCAATGAGGTGTATTTGATGGTGCTAAATTGTTACGATACTGTCCGACACCAATTAGATACTGTCATATATCTGTCAAACTCCAGCGGGAAATCTCACTGAAGACTAATTGCGGAAATATTTACCCAGTGTTCCTCAGCCTGTGTGGGAATATCTCTCTCCCTCTCATTGCCTTTTATTTTGCATGATTTTATCTTCTGTTATCTCTCAGAAGCATTAACTGTGTGATGTTCCATGAATGATCCATATCAAACACAATCCATCTTTCTATCAAGGACAACAGACGTAGGACAGATAGTCCCTCCTGTATAACTTCCCCAACCTCATGCCATTATCTTTTCCATCCCTGTCAGTTTTACATCAGCTCTTCTGTGTCGCTCTCATCTTCATCTCTGTTATCCTGTTTCATCCTAAGTCACGATGTCCCTAGTCTCGCAAAGCCAGACTTTTGACTCAAGGCAAAAAGTCTGGTTGTCATTGCAGCTTATTCTACCCAAGAAACGCGCACTTATAATGGAAAAGACAGTTTGACTGACATCTAAAGCAACCAAACACTGTTTCTACCTGCATATTCCATTCTCTCTGACACCTGACACACATTGAGTGTTTAATCTATTTCTCTGAGCATGAATTTCTCTGATTTCATCCCACAGCACAGTTCAACTTGATTCCTGTGGGTCTGCGGATAGTGGCGATTCAGGGAGCGAAAACTGGCTTCTACCTGGGCATGAACAGCGAGGGATTCCTCTACACCTCCGTAAGTGACTGAATGCTCTTTTAAGGATTGATGTTTATCATAATTAGGATCATTATGCCGGTGTCCTCCATGTGTCTCCACAATAATGATTCACGGATAATTGACGATGTGCAGCTTTTTGAGGGGTAAATAATTATGCATGAGTGTTTAATTACTCTCCTTATAATAAAGAGTTTGGTCAAACAGACTGGTGTGAAAGAGGATGGCGTAATTAGGATGATGCGGACTCTGTCTTTGGTTCTAAAAACCACAGGCAATAGGGCCTTTCGCACCGCGGGAACCTTTTCATAGTACCAGAACTAATTGTGGAACTACCCACTTTTTGGCGTTATAGCACAAAATTACCCATTTTGGACCTAGCAGTGAAGCTCTTGGACGCTCTCCATGGTGCTGAATTGCCAGGTTGCTCTCCATGGTGCTGAACTTCTCTGGCTGTATCAAAGTGTCCAATCCTGTTTACAGAGGGCCACCTTCCTGCAGAGTTTACCTAATTAAACACACCTAAACCAGGCAAACAAGGTCTTTAGGACAGGTTTGAGCTAAACTCTGTGGGAAGGCGGCAGAATTGTTTTTCCAGATTTAAGAGTTCTCACACGCCAAATAAAATGGTTCAGTATGCAGTTCTATATACACTACTGTTGAAAAGTTTGAGATTTTAATGTTTTAAAAAAAGTCTCTTATGCTCACCAAGGGTACATGTATTTGATCAAAATACAGTAAAAACAGTAATACTGTGAAATATTATTACAATTTAAAATAACTGTTTTCTATTTTAATATATCTTAAAATGTAATGTATTCCTGTTATGCAAAGCTTAATTTTCAACATCCATTATTTCAGTATTTAGGCTCACATGAACCTTCAGAAATCATTCTAATATGTGATTTGGTGCTCAAGAAATATTTCCTATTATTATCAATGTTGATATTGTGTAAACTGTTATACTTTTTTTCAGGATTCATTGCTGAATAGAAGGTCCAAAAGAAGAGAATTTATTTAAAGTAGTCTTGGAAGTCTTTGGAAAATTATATAATGATAATGTCACTTTACTGTCACTTTTGATCAATTTATTGCATCCTCACTGAATAAAATAATAATTTTTTTAATATATACAGTATATATATATATATATATATATATATAGACACATACATTTTGAATGGTACTGTATTTTGCCACAAAGTGTTCCAAAAAAAAAAAAAAAACCTAATTAGAAAATCCCAAAAGTTATACATTCTTTTTTTTTCTTTCTTTACAAATCTCTTGTGGTTCTGGAGACACTTCGAACCCTGTGTTAAGCGTGCTAGAAACCCTATAGCCATATTGGATATGTGCCGTTAATGTTCCCAAAGGTCAAGCTTTCCCATAAAAATAAATACAATAACAAAGGATTAGCCCATGCAGTGTGACCAATTACCCAAATTGTGCTTGATGTGGAGTAGAGTGGAAAGCAGCAGCATTAGCAGGCAAGGTGGAGCAGATATTTAGACTGTGTCACGGCTAGAGCAGGATAAAGAGAACAGAGAGCGTGATGAGACAGCACGCAGAGAGAGATATTGAGTGTGTGTCTGTTAAGCTGTGTATATGTGTGTGTGAGCGTGCATCCCAGAGCTGCCGATTAGAATGGGGGATGAGAGAGCTTTTGTCTCCTGCCTCTCTGTGAACTGAGGAATGAGGGGATTTTCTTCTCAGAAGTGGAGAGAGGCATTTGGTTCAAAGGCAACTGCCTTTAATTCAGAGCCTGCATCGCTTACCGATGCACTGTAAGCTTTGGGACATCCTGTCCTGTGTCTGCTATCCTAAACTGTCCCTCCTCCCCCTGTCTTAGGCCTGGTCTGTCCGTCCTGTCCTGTCCCTGTCATTTTCACCATTCCCTTTCATTCGGACTCGTCCTTAACAGCTTTGTCCTTTCCTTGCTACTGTAACCATCTGAATTTGTCCTCTCTGTGCCCTATTTCAGTCTTTGGCACTCAAACAAACATTATTTTTTGCTTCCAGTCGTATCAAAGAACATTACATTGAATTCTGGGTAAATTATGTGCGACGGGATGGTTTATTTTAATCAATGTCAGAGGGGTTACATACGCAGATTAATTTGGGAATGATATCTATGTTTACAATGCTGCTTAACTGGCATCTGGATGCAGGAAATCAGGGAAATAATTTTGTTATATCACCAGTCTGTGCATAAGATTGTTTATGCATAGGGTTTATATGCAAGTGCAAGTGTGTGTATGATAACCATCGGCTTAGAGAAAGTGTGTGTAACTGAACAGACAAATGTGAGACTCGGAGGACACAGCCAATGGGGAAACACCTCACTCCCCAGGGCTTTTTTTCCTCCGCATGCTCCTGTCCCCTCCCCTCCTCTCCTCACTGCAGTTAAAGAGAAGGTCATGCATAATATGCCACTATATTGTCAAGCTCTGTAAGTATCTCATTGTAATAAGCCCACGTAAATTAGACGAGCTGCCTCAGGGATTGTGCTCTTCTGCCATATAATGGATTTCATACATCCCCTTGTGCAGACATTCCTCATGTCCTCATGCAGCATTTGGTGCAAAGCCTATAATGACCATTAAGGTTTAAAATGCACCATCGGATCTGAAAGGGGCAATTCAGATGCATGATTTAAAAGGTTAAAATCCACAAAATTTGCACTTATGACAATATGCTTTTTGAAAATGGCACATCTACAAAACAAAAACGTTAAGAGTAAGACTTTTCATAGCTATCTTAAAGTACTCTCCTTTTTTATCTATTTAGTATTTAATGCTGGACGTCACCTGTATGGAACAGATGTTTAATGGTAATGTTAACCTTAATTTATTTATTTTACTGTTAACAGCTAAAGCAAAATGTTGAAGCCCTTATCATCAAAATCTGATGAAAATTGTCTATGATGGTTATTTGCATCCACTAATGTAATTAGAAATCACATAATTTAATAGATTTAATTTTAATATATTAGTTTAATCTGCTCTGTTTAATGAAATAGAAACATTATAACACAGAAAGGCCTGGGAGAAAAAAGGAAAAGAAAAATAGAAAATGTCTGGAAAAGTAATTTAATGGAATCTTAATATTCATGATCAAAATATTTCAGCAGCTAAGTATTTCTCTTGTGTTAAGCAAAACCTACTTGCAAACAAATCGTTCTTTGATTATTTTCTATTAATTGATCAAATGGTTCACAAAAAAAGCCTTAATGGTTTATGAAAATGTGAAGGGTCAATTCTGTCATAATCATTTCACATATTAGATTTTATTTCTTCTACTGGAAACAAAAGGAGATATTTAAAGTATTTTTACAGTATAAAACACCACCCATTTTCATTGCATGGAAAAGAGCAGTTCGAAAACATATCCTTTTGAAAGAAAGAAAAGAAAAAAAAAGAAAGAAAGTCTCATGGTTTGGAACAACATGAGGATGAGTGAATGATGACAGAATTTACATTTCTGGCTACTATTCCATTTCCAAGTTCCAACCATACAGAGATCAGCACTGAGCTAAAAGCTTTTCTGAAGCCTTCATTGTTCTGCATGTTTAATTATCCAGGCACTAGCTGTGTGTGTGTGTGTGTATGCGCTTGGCACAGTAGCCCTGGAGAGCGATGGGGAACGGACTGCTGAGGGAACCTCCACGCTATTGGTCTACAGTAGAGGGGGTTGTGTGGGCATCGAGATCTGTGATATACCTGTTGTGAAGTTAGGAAAATGGTTTCAAGATAAAAATAGAGCCGGTCCCGTCCTGACCCATTTTATAGACAATATGCTCTGGAAAAACCCTCCTGGGCTGAACGAGAGAGGGTGAGAAAGAGAGCACGAGAAAGATATGGGGAGTGGGAGGCGGTGACACAGTTGTAAGGTTCTTGACAGAAATAGTTGTGGGCCTGTTGCCATGATCAGCCATTATTCAGGCGACACAGGCTTCGATTTAAAACTCCTCGTTCCAAACAAAGTTTCCACCAGATAACTTGCGGTATAATGGCATTGTCTGAGCACAATAGGTGCATGTGTGGGTGTGTGTGATTGTGTGACCTCAGACAAGACATGTATAATGTGTGTTGTGGTGCCTTTATCTCAGGTTTGATAAATGGTTTCTATAGTCTCTCTCCTCCACAGATGGTATTGAGATTCAAAATGCTCCCGTCACTGAGATGCAATCACACCCATCACACTGCAGACTCAAAGAGACATGTAGTTTCTAAAGGCAAATGAAAAGCCAGAGACTTACTGATATGAATCCAAACTAGAACATACAATTGCTTCCAAACACACCTCATTCCCAGCATCACCTCACATGCCGGCGAGGGATGGGGAGAGAGAGCGAGAGCGAGAGAGAAACAGAAGTGTAAGTGATTCAGTAATCTTCTCTTTTCCCCTTGCAGGTAATGAACTGCAGATTGTAGCTGTTCATCCCCATAAACCCTCTGCGGCATTTTAAGCTGCCTCCATTTCCCATAAGCCCCCTTATGAACCCTAGTACCCTTCAGTTGATAATCTTGTTATTCTGTGGCCTCTCTGTCTTTGCCAAAGGTAATCTTATTAGTATTCCTACAGATTTTTAAACATGTTGATAGACACTAATATGTAAAATATCATGTAGATTAAATTTAGTGAAGTATATATAATACATTCAAAATTTTGGGGTTGGTAAGATTTTTTAAATGTTTTTGAACTAAGGCTCTTATGGCCTACAATTAAATTGTACGTAATTGTACGTCTTAAAATGAATGAAGTATAGCTGAATTTAGAATTTTCATCCTCAATACTCTAGTCTTCAGTGCCACATGATCCTTCAGAAATCATTCTGATATGCTGATTTGGTGCTGAAGAGCAGTGGTTCCCAACCCTGGTCCTGGAGGCACCCCAACACTGCACGTTTTGCATGTCTCTTTAATCAAACACACCTGATTCAGGTCATCAGCTCATTAGTAGAGACTCCAAATTGGTGTGTTAGAGAAAGGAGACATGCAAAATGTGTAGTGTTGGGGTGCCTCAAGGACCAGGGTTGGGAACCACTGCTCAAGAGACATTTCTTATTATTATCAATTATTATCAAAGATTTTGCAACATTAGTGTCTTCACTGTCACTTTCGATCAATTTAATGCATCCTTAAAAAGTAAATAATAGGCATTATTCTGACAGTTATTTCAAACTGTAGGCTATACTACATTGCATGTCCTGTATTAAAATGGATATTATTGTATTGTTAATACTTTCTTCTGTAAAAATTTTAAAGTGTTATCCTTGCCAGTCTGATCAAATAATGAATTACTAACAGTTGATTTAACCAACAGTATATTCATCACACTGGAAATGAAAAGGTCAAGTTGAGTGCACTGCACAGTGGGATACAGTATCTCATGCTGTGTTCTGATTTTATACTGCACATTTTGGAAAATCTAGTTCATCCCAGCAATCTATGCATACAGAAATTGCACATATAGACCTTATGCATCAGAGAAACAAGCGTGCAGCCATCTTTAGAATTTTGTATATGAACTTCCATTTTTACGTTAGTGCTATAGCACCACTGTTGAAGAGTAATTAGCTGGGGAAGTGGATTTACTTATTGTAGAGTTAACGAAAGTTATCGTGCATTCTAATGTTCGTAGCAGATGGATGTCATAGCAAATGTCAGCAGACCGGAAAGATTTGAAAAACGAGCAGTTCATTCATAAATTCATGCAACCTTACCATCACGCTGTAGAAATGCAAACAGAAGACAGAAGACATGAGTGCAGCGCTAAATAAGGGACGGAGCTTCTCTAAAAACTTCAAGAAAATGTAAGAATAGTATGCTATTCTATGTGTTTCACACGTGACAGATTCATATGTGTCATTGGTTTCACAACAGTTCTAATCAATCTTTACACACACAACAGAATGAAAACATCAAGTCAAATTAGGTAAATGGGTTAATAAATCAATATGATGGTGTTAAATAATTAATCTCATTTATTGTAAATACAATTTAAACAACCAACTCGATTAATCTTTGAACCTCAACAGATTGGTAAACATTTGTACATCTGTAAAGTTGACAGTTTAGATGCTGTCAGTGCCTTGATATTGTAAATGTACGTGTGCTAGATGCACACTTAAATGAGAATAAAAATGAGATCCCATTACTTTGCCACATGCTTATTGGTAATACTTCCTTGCTGTCAGCCCTGCTCCAGATCATTCATTAAAACAGGAGATGCCATCTAACATCCCATAACATGAATCTTATTGACAGGGACCCTCCATTCATCACTCAAAACAAAGATAAATGTCATCAGCGATCTGGAATAGCCCCGCCCACCCTTACCAGCTGCACGACCATCAGTAAACGTCACCATAGGCAGAGCGTAAATGGATTATGACCTTGCCTGCATTCGTTCATCCATCCATTGATGTTTCCTAATGCAGCCCTGCATGCTTTATAGACTTATGTAATGTTGTATGCCACTGAACATCTGCTGAACACACAAACTTACATCAGTGAATGCGTCTTCCCACACATGTACGTATAAGTAGCAAGACACATTACACATATGCACTCAAGTACAAGGATTAACTGAGGCATAAACATATTGGGCCCCACACACACACACACACACACACACACACACACTCACTCACTCACTCACTCACTCACTCACTCACACACACACACACAAGCTCTCACTCATGAAACGTAAGCCCCATTAAGGAGCTTTATGTTTAGATATGATCATGGGCGAGACTGGTCCCAAATGACATATACAGACAGAGATTATGGCACCACTGGGGCCACTTTCGGTCAGACAGCATCAGATCTGCTGTGGAAACCAAAGAGTGTGGGTTAGCATGGTCCCCTGGCATTAGCCCCTGCTGGTGGATACCATTACTTTACTATCTTTCTCTATGGAATATTGCAGGGATGGCATATTTTTGTAGGCCAAAGCATGGAAACAAGTTAGCATTTTAGCACTTCTAGTGCCATCGTCCCAAAGTCAAAGGGTTTTTTCAAATGGGTTTTTGGTTCAATGCCTAAAATAAGGTCTGTTATTAGTACAAGCTCAAAATATTTTCATGTTTTATTCTACAGCATACCTCCAAGTGATATTTTTAAAGCTATTACTTGTCTCGAAAACAACCCAGGCTCATTCGAAATACGTGCCTCTAAATACATTTCTGCAGCACCGTTATTACGTGCCTTACTGCATGTTTCGCTGCAATTTCAAAGTGAAACGTCCAGTGAGTAGTGTTAAAACGCGGGTTCAATACGTGACCCTGGCACATTTTTGTTACGTTGATATAGGCACGTATTGCTGTATTTGTATTATGTTGCTTCAGGTACGTATTGCGGTGGTTCATAATTCAAATATCCATGGAGTGTCACTAAACGTTAATGCTCTATCGTGTTGGAAATATCCCCTACACCAAAACCAACCCTAAACCTATACCGATAGTGTTATCAAATGCAAAAGTTATATAAAAATGCAGTCGGGCTATTTTAACTTCCTTTTGAGCTGTTTTGCGGTTTCTCGGGGTTCGTACTGAAGCTCTTCATCACCTAAGTGCAACGCCGTATCACGTGAGCTACTGAACAAACCTACTGAATTAGAAAACTCATGCATATGAAGTTGTATATATGTGACGCTAACCTTCAAATGCATCATTTTTCAAATCTCGCAGCATGTTAAAATTGTTTTGAATTCATAACAATATTCCTCAAGTAATTATGTGAAAATTAGGATTTACTAATCGAAACTGTGGAACTGCATATCATATTTTGTGTGAAAAGGAATAAAAGTTGTGGGAGTTTTACTGCCTCTAGTGTTCATGTGTATGTTTTTTGAGAAATGTAGGTAGAGGCACATATTTCCAATGAACCTATGTTGCTTGAAAAAGACGGTTGCTAACAAGTGGCTAACTGGGAATACGGAGGTTGTTGGTGACATTAAACATCATACTATAACAGGAAAACTCATCTACTCACTAGTCTACTTTCACAGCCTCACTGTGTTTATAATCAACAATTTGAACTCAAACTTCAAAGAGTTGTTAGAAGCTTAGTGATGGTGACCTTAAAGTTGTGGTATAGTAGTTTGTTTATAGCCTAGGTTTTTACTTCTGGTGATTGTATTTAAGCTTCAGAATTCATACAAGTTCGTGTTAATTTGTCAAGATTATCATGATGAACAAAATTTGTAAGAATCATAAACGTTTTTGGGTTACAGTTAGCATCACCATGGTTCCCTCGACAAAAAACTAATAGTTCAATACTTCCCCAATAGCTCTCTCAAAAAACCCAATAGGATTTTTCCATCGGGCAGCCAAAAACCAATGGAAAAATACTATTGGGTTATTGCTAAGGGAACCAGGGTGAGTTGGCCTACAAAAATACATAATCACTGCAGCACTCTATTGACAGCCACTAAAAGTAGCCATGTATTCTGAGTAAATAAGATTCTATAAGCAAATATCTTACAAATACAAAATTTTTCCCAGCATGCATTTAATTCCTTAGCTGCTAGCTATCCAGTTCCTCTCTTTCATTTTCCGTTCTCCTCCACTCACAGGAAGTACAGCACTCGTTTACAGCTTGTAACTTTGCTATCCCAGTGTTGCTTTGTGGCCAAGATGCTTGTTTTGTGTGTTTCCCATGTTCTTGAGATGAAGGGCATATTTCTTGTCTACTTCCTGTCTCAGTATAACGCCTATAGCTGTAGTCATGGATTTGGGACTAATACAGTTTCACTGAATAATACATGTGTCTTTGAAATAGCATAATTGATATAAATTATTCAACCGTGTCTCCAGCATTGTGTTACGTTTCCAGAACTTCCTGCTGAGAACGTAATGGACATAGAGGTCACGTTGGTCTCAAAATTTCAAGAAAATTTCAAAACAGCTGTCATTGTGTTGCAAAACTGAAGCCTCGTGTTATATACTCTCTTATGGACAGGATGGATGCTTTTCTTGTCGTTGGCAGTTTAACGTGACTGTTAAATTTTTCATCTGTTAAAGTTATTGTGATGGGCATTAAAGGTGCGACAGCCTTAAGACTGCTTTTTGCAGCACTTGAGCGGGCACTGTAAACTGCCCTCACATCAAGTGTTTTTGAATTTGCCATGTGGCAGTAACAAGGTCATTAACTCCACTTCGACGAGAGATAGAAACAGCACAGCAGTAGGATCCCACACCCTCCGTCTGTCAATTTCATGCTCTCTGAACCAAAGGCTGTGAGAAGAAACTTGCAGAACATCTTGGATGGGGACGTCTTAGCTCAAATCCTGTGGTGGCTGCTGAGTGTGTGGGTATATGTTTTGTTGAGTCTGCACGTTTGCTAGTATGTGTAGTTCACACTTGAATAAAATTGAGGGAAAAAATCATAATAAAATGATTGTAAGCTTAAAAAAATTCAAGCAACATTATACAGCACATTTCCAAGTCTCTGTGTAGTACTGCAGCTGTAGTACTGTAGGACTTATGTAGCTAAATATATATTGTTTTAAGAAATGGATAACGTATTGTACAGTAATTATATTTATGTGTGTGTGTATATATATCCATTCAAACATATTGTTGCCATTGCTATAGACTCACCTAACTACATGAAACTGAATGGTGTGACGTTAAATCAAAAAGAATATTTTGCATGTCACTCTATATGATTAAATAGTCACACCATAGTATATGTATGTATACTATAGCATGTAGCATGTAGGTTTAATTCAATAAAACAATATTCATAAATTCAGTATTTATAATTTTCTAACTTCTAAGGTGAAATTTTAATGAACTATAATTATTAAATTAATTTACACAAACCATGTATTTTGCTGCTTAAATTTTTTTTTTTTTTGTAAAGTATGCTTGCACACACACATATGCTGTACAGGTGCATCTCAAAAAATTTGAATATCATGAAAAAGTCAAAAGTCCAGTATCTCAAAATATTAGAATATTTCCTAAGATCAATCAAAAAAAAGATTTGCAAAACAGAAAAGTTCAAGTTCTTTAAAGTATGTTCATTTATGCACTCAATACTTGGCCGGGGCTCCTTTAGCACAAATGACAGCATCAGTGAGGTGTGGCATGGAAGCGATCAGCCTGTGGCACTGCTGAGGCACTATTGAGCCTTCAGCTCTTCTGTATTGTTGGATCGACTGTTTCTCATCTTTCTCTTGAAAATATCCCATAGATTCCATATAGGGTTCAGGTCAGACATGTTGGCTTGCCAATCAAGCACAGTAATATCATGATCAGCAAACCACTTGGAAGTGGTTTTGGCACTGGGGGCAGGTGCTAGAGTCCTGCTGGAAAAGGAAATCAGCATCTCCATAAAGCTTATCAGCAGATGGAAGCATAAAGTGCTCCAAAATCTCCTGGTAGACGGCTGCATTGACTTTGGACTTGATAAAACACAATGGACCAACACCAGCAGACGTCACATCACCCCAAATCATCACTGACTTTGGAAACTTCACACCGGACTTCAAGCAGCTTGGATTCTGTGCCTCTCCAGTCTTCCTCCACACCCTCAGAAAAAAAAGGTACAAAAGCTGTCACTGGGGCGGTACCTTTTCAGTCCCAAGTGTTTGAATCGGCTTTGCTTGACAGTAGTCTCAAGCTTGCGGTCATCCCTGTTGTTTGTGCACCTTTTCCTATCCATTTTCTTCCTTCCAGTCAACTTTGCATTTAATATGCTTTGATACAGCACTCTGTGAACAGCCACCCCTTTCAGTAATGACCTTCTGTGACTTACACTCTTTGTGGAGGGTGTCAATGATTGTGTTCTGGACCATTGCCAAGTCATCAGTCTTCCCATTATTGTGGTTTCAAAGAACAAGAGATACTTGGAATTTGTACTGTAGGGATGGCCATTTAATGAAACTCAAATGTAAATATTCTAATATCTGAGATACTAGATTTTTGACTTTCATGAGCTATAAGCTCTAATCAGCTAAATTAAAACAATTTTTTTTTTTTAAATGTTTTACTTTACATGTAATGAATCTAGAATATATGAAAGTTTCACTTTTTGAAATAAGTTACAAAAAAAAGAACTTTTTCACGATATTCTAATTTTTTGAGATGCACCTGGATATATGATGTGTTTGTGTATGTGTATATTCAGGATAACATTTACAAAACATTTTCCGAAGTAAAATAATATGACATTTAAAAAATATTGGATGCTTTTTGTTCTATTATTATTTTATGGTGTTATGCTAAAGCATTTAGTGTGACATTCATAATAATTTATAATACTAAATATATTTCATATTCATATGTTTTAAAGTATATTTTAAATAAGTATATATTAAAGTATTTAAATATATTTAGGGCAAAAATATGTACATTAAATATGTATGACAAATCTGTTACTATCAGAAGAATTTTGTTTTTTAAAGTTTGGTTTGTCAGAAGTTGCAAATGACAGATTCTAATAAATATTGATAGTGTTGAAATGCAAAAAAATTAAATAAAATGCCTAAATACTAATTAAAACAATTCATGTGTACTTCTAGAAGTAGTTTAGAAAGTCTTCCGGATGATGATGGCCATTTCATATTTTTAGAATATTTTAGAATAAAATTTTAGAATAAACTGTCACACCATATGACTGTTTACAAATCCTGACAAACTTCTCATTGTTAAAGTCTACATGAACTGGAAGTCATAGTCTTGTATTGTAATGTGTTTCTCAGTGAAGCAGAATACTAAATTTGAAAAAAAAATAATAATAATTGAGGGCGGGGCTTGATTGTAATGCACGTCTTTAAATTCTAAGATTAGTTGTAAAAAACAAAACAAAAAAAAAACTAAAATTAAATAGGGTCAGGTTTGATTTCATGCAGAATTTAAAGGTCACCTGTCTGTGTTTATGCATTGAACAAAGTGATTTTGAAATGGAGGACATTTAAAGAATTAGCAGGGCTAGTTATCCTTTTTTAGACAGAGGCTCATAAATGGGTATTACTTTATGACCAGGTAAAATAGATGCAATCAGACACTTGCATGCGAAAGTAGAGAAATGGAGGAAGGCAGCGAGAAGGAGGAGAAGGAGAGGGGGTGGGGCGAGGGGAAGGTCAGAGTGCAGCTGTGCATGATAAAGATGTTGGCGACTTGGCGCCTTCGTCGGGATTCTCTGCACGCAGGCCAGATATTACCTCTTTCTCCACATGTAATTCCAACCCATTCCGCAAGACACGCGAGCTGAAGGAGGTTGTTTAACTCCTTCATGAGTCAGAGCGAAAGGATTAGCTTTTCATTTAAGCCTGTAATCATGGCTACTCAATGCTAACTCTCCCAAGCACAGATTGGAGCTGGCCATCTAGGTCAGGGGTTTTCAAACTGGGGTCCAGAACCTCAAAGGGGGCCGCAAGGGGGTGCTAGGGAGTTTGTAAAAAAATTAACAGAAAAAAAATGTAATGCAAGTTAATGTATGCACTTAAAGGTGCAATAGGTGATTGTCTTCAGAAACATTTTTTGTTATGCTGGTTGAAAGTCTCTTCACATTCCGATAGCAATCATTAAGTTACGTGGTCTAAATGTATGTATATGTATTTATTAGGGCTGCCCCCTAATAGTCGACTAATCGTTAGTCGACCAGAAGAAGCTTGGTCGGCCAAAATTTTATTAGTCGCTTAGTCGCAGAAAAAAAAATCCACAGGCGATTTCACACAGTCAGTGACGGACAGATCGTTAACGGCTAGTCTTTGGTAATACAGTACATCGGGCAGGACATCCAAACGCTCCTCTATCATTCATCGACCTCACATATGGCTTATCATCTGAAATATGTAATAGCCTATTAGCAGCTTTACATGGCCGCTCAGTCTAATGTTAACCTAGAGGAATGTGCGCTGTTCAAGTGTTTGTGCAGAGTGTGGAAGCTGAACAGTAGCTCACTGCAGGACAGATGGAGGCGCCGGTGCGCTCATTTGATCTTAAAATACTCCTAATACATCTTTCGAATCTGTAAAGACTCTACATTTTTTTGTGTGTGTATTTGTGTGAGCATAATACCGCGCTTATGTGAAAGCAAACAGGATGTGCTTTCTGCCGTCTCGGTCTGTGAACTTGAGCGCGAAACTCCGTGTATATTTTTGCCTTACAGACATTAAAAACATATCTATATCTATAAATGTCTACTTTAAAATGAAACCATTCAAATGGAAAACAAATTGTCATATTATGTAATCCATATGAAACATGCATACAGGCGCATCACTACTGCGGAGATGACGAGGCGGTGTCGCCGACTTCATCTCTGAAGCTGAAAACAAAGAAAGCACTAGTTTATCAAATGTTAATGCAGTCTCCTTACTGTTTTTCACTGACATATTTATAATCATTACTTCTGCCGGTGTGCTGTGGCAAGCTTTATGCGTGTCCTAATAGTCGACTAACCGTTAGTCGACCAGAAGAGGCTTGGTCAACCAAATGTTATTAGTCGCTTAGTAAAACCAAAGAAGAAACCAGTGTATCAACAAATTATTAAAATGTTAATGCAGTCTCCTTACTGTTTTTCACTGACATATTTATAATCATTACTTCTGCCGGTGCGCTGTGGCAAGCTTTATGCGTGTACTTGAGCGCTTATTAGGCTATGTAGGCAAATAAAGGCTCATTATAATGATTTAAATGGTTTATTATTAAGCGTGCGATTAGTCGACTAATGCTTCAAATTAACGACTACTAGTCGACCAGAAAAATCCTTAGTCGAGGACAGCCCTAGTATTTATTAGTGCTGTCAATCAATAACAAAAATTAACTAATTAATCGCACATTTTTCTGAAATTAATCGCGATTAATCGAGATTAATCCCACCTAACATTAAAGTTTTTAAATATACTTTTATATTGCAATAATTTCACATTAAATCTTCAAATTAATGTACAAACAACATAAAGACAGTATATGTTTTATATTTGTTAAATGCCATTTTTTTATGACTGAAGGCCAGTATCAATTATACTAATACTGATTTCTCTATAAAATTGCCCCCCTCCCAATATTTAACCATTGACTATAGCCATTCAACATTACAGTATAATTGAGAGCAATCAATCTGAACATTTATTAGACTTTAAAAAATAACTTCTAATTTAAGTGAACTTAAAACATAAACCCATTATAATAAATGTCATATTTACCTGTGCCCTTCAGCAGAAATATACAGAAATTTAAATTATCAAACACTAATAGACATTACAGCAGCTGGTTATTAGGTTATTTTGGTTATTTCTTTAAGAGCTGCCGCTGCTCAACGTGACGTGGTTCTGACAAGCATCATATTTTCTCTCAAATCTTTTTTTACCTTTTATGACCAGTTCAGGTCTTAAAGTCTCTATTAATGAGCTGACGAGTTAAACCGGGTGTGTTAGATGAGTGTGACAGTGCTGGGCTGCTCCAGGACAGTTTTGAAAACCATTTCAGAGACATGTTCTTGAAATGTGACGCGTATAAAATATATTACATGCATGCACAGTTTTAAGGCAGCTTTAATTGCCATTTTGGTAACTTCATGACTTAACTGACCACGACATTGCATGCACGTAGTTTATTTCGCGCTTTGATATGAAAGGATACAGGCTACAGCGCGCCGGAGCCTTTGTGCGCGCAATTGAAGAGCACGCGCTGCGAGCACAGTACCGTTTCCGCGCTCGCTTGACTTGCGCCTGGCGCTGAAGTGAAGTGGAGCGCGCGTCTGAAACGTCTCCCGTTCTCAGTCGTTCTGCGACTAAATAAATGCACTTCTTGTCAAGAGAAAAAGTGACAGAAGCAGCAGTTGTGAGTGGGGTGGCCAACCCTAGCCCCACCCCTGCGTTAATTGCGTTAAATATTTTTAACGCGTTGAACTGAAAAAATTAATCGCCTGCGTTAACGCGTTAATTTTGACACCACTAGTATTTATATATTCTGTGGAAGGCGTAGGACCAAGAAATGTTTGTTCCGAGCACCCTGTTCCTTCCTGGTATTGTAGTACTTTTACTAACTGTACTATAAATTTTTCTCACCAGTGAATGACACATGATGTATTGTAGTAATGTTGTCTCTGGTTGTCTGGTCTGTGTGTGCATATGCATTCAGGCGGCGTGGCTTTGTAGGCCGATTTGCAGGGAGGGTGGGACTTTCGCTTTCAGTGCTATGAGGCTAAAGTTAGCATTTTCCAAGATGTCCTACTGTACCTTTAAGGAAATTATGAAGTTTTTGTTGTTGTTGTTGTTTTTTATTTATTTTTTTACATTCAGCAAATATGATACTATTACAATATTGCTTTGTAAAGTGCAGAAATCATAAGGGTTTGGTAGTACAGTCTTGAGTATTAAGCAATATATATATATATATGTGTGTGTGTGTGTGTGTGTGTGTGTGTGTGTATTTATACATATTCGTTTTTCTTATATCATATAGAAATTATTTAAAGTATGTTATAAGTGTGTTTTGCATACATTTATATCTGACATAATATAAATTTATACAAATATCAATGTTAATGCGATACTGAAACACTTAAGATATTAATGAAGTGTGTGTATGTGTGTTATGTTCTGATTGAAAACAGAATTTGTTTAAATTTACTTTATTTAAATTATTTATATTTGTATACATTTATATTTATTATTTATATATGGTAAAACTATTTTAAAGTGTTAATCTCAGATATGCTTAATAAATAGAAGATATTTTAGAGAATATTAATAATGACAATTTGCTTGAAAAATTAATAAATATAAATAAAAATGTAAATTTAATTCAAATGCATTTCAAATTTGGAAACAATTATCTTGTAGTCTTTATAATATCACACTTAATATATTTTTTTTCTCACAGACTTTTTCCTAACATATTTAGGGGTCCTTGGCATCAAAATGTTTAAAATCCTAAGGTTGTCCTCAGGTCAACTCCTGGAGGTCAAGTTTTTAATGTCTCAAGATGGTACCACCACAAGCTATAATGTAATGTATGTTGTAAAACAGGACAAAGATCAACTTTGGGGCTATATATTGGAAGACTGAACTTGAAAATGTGAGGTTGGATGTGACGATGTCCTTCCCGGTGGCCGTGGTAACTCGATTCACGTGATTAGATTGTTATTAGTATTCCATGAGGCTGATCATCTACTGATCTCCTCCGTCTGTGAGATTTTGAGGACATCAAATACGTGAGGCAAAAGCTGCTTAGTTTGATGCATAGACCAAGAGGAAGGGAGGGTGGGTTGGATAAAATAAGTGAAAGAAAAAGAACGAGAGAGCTGATGAAGACAAATCTATGAAAAAATCCTGAGCATTGCATAGACTAAAAGCAGACAGGCAGAAATTTGGACGTATTCGCTGGTTTTCACTCAACTCGAGCTGAGCTGCTTAAGATCGGGGAAGAAAAACTCCCATAACCCTTTCATCCACCTCCAGACCCCAGCATCTTCTCCGTTTTTCCTTCCCTCACTCAGTCCGAATCTCTCAATCTCCGGTGGCTTGCCAAAAGACTTCAGTCAGCCGTTTCTGCTTGGCTACCCTCAGTAAATCAATCCTGCTGATTGGGTCTGCTCTCTGACAGGGCAAGGACCCTGACGAAGACTAAGAGAGATGTATACATGTCGCTCCTGGTTACAGTCACCTGGCTTTAGTGGCTTGGATTGGTGGGAAGGGCTCTAAGTGAAAGGGAGATGAATGGGAAAGGCAAGGTTATGTTCAGAACGGGCTAAATTAAAGTTTTAGGTTGAAAGCGAAATGTGTTTTTCTTCATCGCAGGCCATGACATTTTGAGTATCTATAGATTGGTGGCTTCTGCTTTCAAGTGTGTGCATTTACATTTGCATGCCGGTACATATGTTGAGTGGAGCTCGCTGCTTCTCTAATCTCAGAGTACCTTTGGGTGTGTTAAATTCATCAGTCATGCAAATGAATGCAGTTTATGAGTAGAATAATCTACCTCCTGCTCTCTGGAGAACATTGCTTTCAAAGAAGCACCATGATGGGATTTCCGCTTACCCTCTACAGATGCAGAGCAACCAATCAAAAGTACGGTGTGATGTTATTTCTGTTAAAAACATGCTAACTTTGTCATCTTTCATTTTCTCATACATGTATGTGCATGCATTACAGATGTCTGTATTTATTAGCATATTTGTGTTTTTCATTCTTTGGCAGGAGAATTTCAACCCAGAATGCAAATTCAAAGAGAGTGTGTTTGAGAACTACTATGTGACGTACTCCTCCATGCTGTACCGCCAAAGCCAGTCTGGACGCTCGTGGTATATCGGCATCAACCGGGATGGCCAAGTGATGAAGGGCAACCGCGTGAAGAAGACCAAAGCAGCCGCACACTTCCTACCTAAAGTCATCGAAGGTCAGATCAGGTTTAAACTTGAGAAACATTCAGATTAGGGCTGCATGATTAATCTAATGTGATTGTCATGCGCATCTTGTCAGTAAAGCTGGTTCTGTGATCAGTAGTAAATCTCTATCACGTGCTTTCAGATGGAGCAATATTTACTACACAGAGCCGTAGTTCACTGACAAGCTATGCAAAATCGCATTCATAATCGCAGACGATATTATTGTGCAATTATGAAATCGAAGATATCGTTCTGTGATTATGAAAGCTGTTTGCGTAGCTTGTCAGTGAATGACGGCTCTGTGTAGTAAATGCTGCTCCATCTGAAAGCACGTGAAAATACCACATTTAATAACATGTGTTTACTCCAAACTCACTTCATAAGGTCAGTCGAGTGTTTTAAATAAATCTTTCTTTGAGATTATGTGGCTTCTTACACAGAATAAGGCACACAATATTTCATAGTATTCTAAGCAGTGATAAAGGCTGTGTCGATTTAAATATACTTCATTTTAATGAAAATTATAATAAGAAGAACTCAGATAAACCACATATTGCCGTAGTTATGACCCTTTTAAATCTTCTGTTTATTCAGCAACCACTATAGGGATTTCCTGGATTTCTTCTGCATGGTGTATTTGGAGTTTCAGTGCGAGAGCACCCTCTGGCCTTCAGATGGAGATTCACTACTGATCACAGAACTGTGCTTCACTGAAAGATAGCATGACAATTGCAGCTTCTGCCTAATCGCGATTTATCGCCTTTGCGATTTAATTTCGATTAATCACGCAGCCCTAATTCAGATGCAGAATATACAGGTGCATCTCAATAAATTAGAATGTCGTGGAAAAGTTCATTTATTTCAGTAATTCAACTCAAATTGTGAAACTCGTGTATTAAATAAATTGGTGGGTTTTTGTTAAATGTGAGCCAAAATCATCACAATTAAAAGAACCAAAGACTTAAACTACTTCAGTCTGTGCGCACTGAATTTATTTAATAGACGAAATAAATTGTTTCACAATTTGAGTTGAATTACTGAAATAAATTAACTTTTCCACGACATTCTAATTTATTGAGATGCACCTGTAGATTAGCAGAGACTGACATTCCCAGATGGAAAATCTAACTTAAAGGGGTAACTGTGTTTTAGTTTCTAGCTGGTTAAAGCTTGTCAATAGCTGGTCCAAACAGGCGATAAGCTAGTAGACCAGTTTGGATGGTCTATTAGCAAACCAGGTGGTCAAGATTGTTTTTGGAAGATGGTGGCTGGCCAACCAGCTAATAAGCAACAAAGACTAACTAATAACCAGCTTGCACTGACTAATGCATTATATTCAGCTTGCACTAGCATAGACTAGCTAATATCTAGCTTGCACTAGCTTAGACCCAATAATGACCAACTTAGACTAGCCATCTTGGACCAACTTATAACCAGCTTGCACTAGCATAGACCAGCTAGTAACCAACCAATCTTAGACCAGATAATAACCAGCCTAGACAAGCTAAGGACCAGCTAATAACCAGCTGCCCTAGTTTAGACCAGCTAGTAGCCAGCTTGCCCTATCTTAGACCAGAGGCCGGTGGCATAAAAGTTTAGACTAGTCTTAAAAGTTAGTCAGCAATTTTTTTCTTAAAAACTGGTAACAATTTTTTACATTTGGTTACATAAAAACGTAGATTAGTCTAAGCTGAATCCAAAATATAAGACTGATTACCCCTTGGTTAACTGCTAGTTGGTCAAACTAGTTCTTAAGACACTATCTTAACATAGAGGCTAAGTTTATGCAACTGGCCCCAGATAATAACCAACTAATAACCATTCTGCACCAACTAATAGCCAGCTTGCACTAGCTTAAACCAGATAATAACCAGCTTGCACTAGATTAGGCAAGTTAATAACCAGTTTAGACCACCTAATATACCAGCCTGCGCCAGCTAATAACCATCTTAAATCAGCCAACAACTACTTTACACCAACTTAAACCAGCAAATAACCAGATTGCACTAGCATAGACCAGCCAATATCCAGCTTTGACTATCTCACGATAGATAATAACCTGCTTAGACTAGCTAATGACCATCTTAGATCAACTAACAACCAGTTTGCACCAGCAAAAGCCATCTTACACTAGCTTAAACCAGATAATAACCAGCTTGTGCTAACTCAGACCAGATAATAACCAGCCTAGACCACCTAATAACCATTTTTCACCAGCTAAAGCCAGCTTGCACTAGCTTAAACCAGATAATAATCAGCCTGCACTAACTCAGACCAGATTGTAACCAGCTTCGACCACCTAATAACCAGCTTGTACCAGCTGATCTTAGATCAGCTAATAACCTACTTGCACCAGATTAAACCAGACAATAATTAGTTTAGAGCAGTTAATAACCTGCTTGGACCAGTGAATAACCCGCTTGCACTAGTTTAGACCAGATAATAACCAGATTGCTCTATATCAGGCAGGTTTATAATTAGTTTAGACCACCTAATAAACAGCCTGCGCCAGCTAATAACCATCTTAAATCAGCTAACAACTAGCTTACACCAACTTGAACAAGCAAATAACCTAGCATAGACCAGCCAATATCCAGCTTTGACTATCCCAAACCAGATAATAACTTGCTTGGACTGGCTATTGACCAGCTTGAGCCAGCTAATGACCATTTTAGATCAGCTAACAACCAGTTTGCACCAGCTTAAACCAGTCAAAATCCAGCTTGTACCAGATGTCATAGATGAGCTTATATCCAACTTTGGCCATCTTATACTAGATAATAATTAGTTTTGTACCAGCTAATGGCCCTCCCAATATTCCAATTAGTGGTCCAAACACGGGTTTTTCAATGGCAGATTCTTTAAGTTTTACATTGCACTATTCCAGAGACTATAACTTTAGTTACTCTGTTGTTGCTTTAAAAAACATCAGTGTGTCTTTGTTCTTCTTGTTCCCTCAGTGGCCATGTACAAGGAACCTTCACTGCATGCGCTCGTAGCGGAGCAGAGTCCTCCACGCAAAACCGTAAAGACTTCAGACTCCCCGTCTCACCAGAACGGCAGGAAAGAGGCCCCCAGTGCTGACGCTTCATAGCACAGGGGGCACACGCAGGGAGGGTGAGGGACTACATAGACACTGAGAGCTCCATTTTACTTCATGCAGCGAGGGCAGGAAGAGCTGTGTGAGCGGCTGTTAGCTGTGGGTTTTTGAATGGGGCAAGATCAGACAGATGAGCAGAGAATCCCTGCCTCTCTCTGTCGAACTAGCTCACATATATTTCCACTGACCCGGCATGACACCTGAATTCCCCCCCCCCCCCCCTAAACATGTTTCTGTGCCCCCACATGCCCTACTTGAGTTCTCTCACAGTGTCAGGCGAAAAATGCAAACAATATCCATCCTAACTGAAGAATTCAATTGAATTTTCTTTCCCTACGGTTTCTCTTTGTTTGAACAAAGAGTTTTGGTGCAAGAACAAGAGCGAAGGAGAGAGAGGTTATTATCCAATATCATCATAATGATTCCAGCAGATGAGACCCTCGCTGGTTCATTTTTTTCCTGCCACCACTTTGCCAAAGGCTGCTCTGTGCCAGTCATAACTATGGGAAGGAGTACAGTAAAATTTGTTTTTATTGGACCATTCAAGGAGGATCCAGTTCTATTGGTCAGCAGGTGTTGATTGATTCCTGCTGGGCCGCTGCCAGGGAAGCCAATGGCGTCGTGCAGAATATGTGATTGGGCAGCTTTTGAAATTAAACATAACTCTGTAGTTCTACTTTTTTACACTGTCTGATATTCTCAAAAACAACCCGATGATGATGATAATGAGTTTAGATTGAATCCACAACTCAAACACATCTGTTTTTGGTTTAATTATGGCTACACCTGCAGATTGTAAGATCCAAAAAAAACTAAACTAAATTCTCTTGTGACGACTCTATTCATGTTTAATGGCCAGTGGGCTTGAAGCGGCATCCGTATCATTGGCAAACGAGTGAAGATTATTCGGGGCAGTTGTTTGATAGCTCTTTGATGGAATTCTTACAGGGGATTACATGGAGTCCAGCCATGATTGCTTGAATTATTTACTCCTTTTCCCAGGAACGTTCAGCTCATTCAAGCAGCTCGGACGAGAGATTTTAATATGCAAATTTAAATTGTGGTGAGCCGATCAATGACGCAGTGTTTGTGTGCATTTAGACGTGAGTATTAGAGTGTGAAAGAGACAGAACGATGTGAAATGAACATCTGCTTCCATTATTTATTTGTGTGTGTGTGTGTGTGTGTGTGGCAGTCTGGGCACACATATGTAAACGCACTTGCTCGCACACCACAGTTGATAATTTTAATGGCTCGGTCGAGTTTGGGCATTTTAATCTGCCTGGAGATGTTGACTGATGACCCTCTCCAGGTTTCATAATTGACACATAACCAAGAGGATGTGCTGTGACATCCAGGATCTCTTTGTAATTCCACAGGCATCTTATCAGTTTACACACGCCACACTCTGTAAGTTGTTTGCCATGTGTGCGTTTGAGTAAAGCATTGGTCAACCAGCTTCCAAATGGTGCCCTTTTGTCCTACAGAAGGGAAGCAACCTCCTCTTTCATGATGACATGCATTTGTGGGCCAATAGCAGTTGCTGGGGCTGTAGAAGGTATGGCTTGAGTGGCTGTATGTGTGATAGGTTCACGACTTTGATTTTGCTGTTGTTCTGTCTGAGAAAGGTCATTTGTTGATTCTTATTTGTGTTCACATAGACATAATCTCCTTGAGCTGTGCCCTAAACATCTGAACAGCAAAACAAATCTTTGTCTAACATTTAAATCAAAGGACTTAACATATTTTGGAAAATGCAACAGGAAGTCAGAAGAATGTATAGTGGATGTTAGTGAGGGTTTGCGCATGTTGCAGAAAGTTTTTAGCATGTTGAAGCATGGTACGTGTATGTGTCTCAATGAAAGTTTTTAGCAAGTTGAATATTAAAGGAATATTCCAGTTCAATTGAATTGAATTAACAGCAGATGTGGCATAATGTTGATTAAACTAAAAATGCATTTAAACCTTTTCCTAATTTTCTTCAGAAAAAAAAAAAAAAAAAAATCTTGGTTACAGTGATGCACTTGAAATGGATATGAATAGGGCAAATTGTTAAACGATTTTCAAGCAGATATTCGAAGCTTTTAATTTGATAAAACATTTACATTTATTGTTCTGTTTAAACAGCTTTAATATAGCAGTAAAGCTGTTTAAATTACCCTTTTTAATCATTTTTATGGTTTTAACTGTTTCATTGTCATGGCAAGTTGCCAAAGTAAAATTGAATACACTTTTATACCAAAAAAGTTAGTAACCATATTTACACTAAAATCATTTTAACATGCACATTTTTATATCTTGTGGCTGTTTTATTAAAGAAAGACTATTTTGAGATTTCTGAATTTGCCCTCATCACTTTCATTTTAAGTGCCTCACTGTAACCCAGATTTTTGCTTCTTCTACTTTTTTTTCTTTAGAGAAAAGGGGGGACAAGAGAAAATTAATTTTTGTGTTAAATCAACATAATGCCACAAGTGCTGTTCATTGCGCTTAACTTGTATTGAGCCTGGAGCATTCCTGTAATGTGTAGCATGAGAAAGTCTGGAGAAAGTTTGATTATGCAAGACGAGATTTGGGATGAAGACGATTCGCTGACTGCGAGAGTCTGTGAAAATCCTGAGAGCAGCTCGGTGTTTGAAGTTAGCTTGTGGAGAGGAAGACGGCTTTAGAGGCATTCGATTATGAGGAGCAAAACCAGAAGATCATTAAGTTGGATTCTTGGAGGAGAACGTGTGCTTTGGTGCTAATGATGAGAGCAAGATCCTGTTCTGTGAATTAGACACAAATTCTTGCTGATTGAGTGGAAGGCGAGGAAGGAACAGAGTCCCTCTGAGGATGGGGGGAGGGGAACGTGTACGTGCGGTGTATTTACCTGACGCTAAGAACACAAGGACGAATGTGGCGCGCATATGCCCCCTCATGTGTGCTCCAAAGTCATGCTCCATTTCCTGAGCAATCTCCCCAAACCCTCTCCTGTGTGTCCAGTGGCTATTAACCTTCCCTCCAGCTCTGTGTGTGTATGTGTACGAGTGAGAGAGAGAGAGAGATAGAGCGAAGTAACGATCGATTGACTCAATAAAAGCCAAACTGGAGAGCAATAGCCCAGCGCTGTGAGCAATAATTTCCCTGTTCAACCGAGGAACCCGAGGACATTAGCAGACGATGAACTGAGAGGTTTTTTTTGTTTTGTTTTTTTGTGGGACTTTATCCAGTCGGTGAGAAAGCGGCGGAGGAAAGGACAACATGGAGATAAAGTGACGTTCAGATTGCAAACCCAATTTTGGTATTGTCAAATGGGCCTTGCTCGCTCGCTCCCGCTCTCTTGCTTCTGTCCAGACCTGGTTTTGCTGTGAAGTTGCTAGTATTATGGTATCAGATCTCTCCTGACTCTCGCTCTCTCTTTTAAATCAGGGCAAGTTCTCAAGGACACATTGAGTCCACCCTCTGTTTCATTTGCCCTCAATTCAAGCATGCAAAAAGAGTGACGATCAAGGGAACACTTATGAAATTTTCATGCTGTATTTTTGTGATGAAAAATTGATTTCATACTATCTATCTCAGAGGAGTAAAAGAGAACAATATGTGTATATAAATCAAAGAATGATTAAAAAGTAATATTAAATGCAATCAAAAAATTATGACAGTACTGTAAATGGGTGCTTTTGGGGAGATGGATTGCCTGGTCTTGCCAAAACTGCTGTGAGCCATAAGGACTTTGGACATGTACAGATTTGAGTTCCTTTTTGTATTTGTTTTTATTCAATTGTAATATTAATTGCAACCGAAGGCCATTTTACCCGCAGTAAAAATGTCATTTTAAAGAACTGATGGGTACTTCCTTGAAATTTGCTTTTATATCTAGTGGAAAATATGTATGAACCTGAAACCTTGTATTTGTTTGATTGTTTTCTTTTACTGCTATATTTTTTATGGACTAATTGGACTTTTAAGACCTCCTTACCCATACTTAAACACATGATTTGTTAGTTTTAAGCAAAAAAGAAAAGAAAAAAATCTCAAACTGAAACCTAAAAGCCAACGCACCCTTTTCTGATCAGGTCTTCCAAACGAAATGAAAAGAAAACAAGCCAGTCCTTTTCTTCCCTGTCCTCTCGTCTTCCGAAAAAGCAAAGTCTTCCACTAGCCAGGGCTTGCCTGAGTGTGGCAGTAACTGCCAAACGGAATGCGGCTTCCTGCTTAAGCCCCGCCCCTGATCTTACAGTGAATGCAGGAACAGGCTGATTGGCTGACAGCCACTGGAGGCGGAGCAACACACACCTGCCCTACGAATCAGCATGGAGGCCTGCGCGGAGACTCAACGAAGGCTGACCACAGACTAACAGCCTGGGTCATTTGGCCATCCCCTGCGCCCCTAACCAGCATGGCAGAAGTGCTGCTCTGGAAGCCGACACACCTGGGAGAGTACTGGGACTCTACTGCATGCATGCCACTTTGGAAATACTAGGCAAGGAGTCCCCTTTACAGAGCACAGGATCTCCTTAGCACCCTCTCCTGGCCTCCAACTTGCCATCCTGTGTACGTTTCTAGAGCAATTATACATCTCTGGGTTAGGAGGAGGAAGGGGGTGTGTCTTATTACTACATATTACTGAATAAACAGATATATTTGTATTATTGTAAGATGTGTGATGGACTGTGTTGTATATAATATGTGATTTTAGGTGTTCGCTGCTCCTGGTTTTAGAAAATTGCCATGCATAATATCAGAAGCATGTAGGAAACAGATGGCGCAGACAGCTGCAGGTAGCCTACTCACAGGTGAGCAGTCAGGTGACAGGTGACAGACAACCTCTGCTCCCTTCACTTAGCATTGGCACACTGCACACGGACAACACATTCACACACGAGACGCTCACTGTGTGCAGTATTTATTAAACTTCTCCCTTTTATGTCACCAGACCTTGACTAATCCTCTCACTGGCCACCTATGAACATCTGCATTATGTCACTGCATTACAGGAAGTCTCGCTAATCAGATGAGGAACAGAATTAATACCGCAGGGTGGAATATAAACCACAGCCCACTCTCACACTCGCATGCAGGCTCGTTATAAAATCGTAGATCATCTTCCAGACCCTTCAAGCAAGCCGAGATAATTGTCTTGAACGCCTTTACAGACCCAACAAACTCTTAAAACAAGTTTCTTCTATATATTTGAGAATTAGCTGGCAGTTGATGGATTAATATCAGAAAAATACATGCAGAAAAAGGTCTGAATTTCAGCGTGGGAGGGCAAAACATAATTCAGATCCCTCCGCTGTTTAAAAAGTAATCCTAGAAACTAATTCTCCATCAGGACTCCTGCAGAGAGAATATTCAGAAATATTTTGAAGGCAGATTGCGTATTGGAGATAATGACAGCATGTGGGTTAAACAAGGAAAGAGTGAATACATCAAAAGTATGGGATAAATCAAAAAAGATGGTTGCACTGTGATCATTTCTCTGCAGGATGAAGGGAGAGACTAAAATACTGTTGGAGGTTTTAGAAAACACTTTAGAAGTTTTTACTTTCTTGTTTTCTCATGGTCACAGGGTAATTTTCACAAGTTCAACATTAAAGATGTTTTTGTCATGATGTCAGCTTTTCTAAACCATTTAATTGGCAAGTTTTAAACATCATTAATCATTCATCGGTAAGCTCGAACATTTTTAACATTTAGGATAACATTTAAAACCAACTGAAACCACATATTTACAAAACTAACTAAACAAATAATAACATCATTAGATACGAAGTAACTAAATGTTTATCTTAATGAATAACAATAAAAATGACGTGATAAAACGATGTAGGCCAGGCCAATACGAAACCGGTTTTGAGAATGAGAACTCTTCGAAACTCTTTCTGCGCACGCTCTTAGTTGAGAGTGCGCGCGCGAAAGAGAGCGTGAGCGAGCGGGAAAGACAGGTCAGGTAGCACGGAAAGCCCTTATATGGGCATGGTTTCAGCGCGTATTATGCAAATTATTATCTACGTGCACGCGTTCAACAACAATACAAGAAACGCGTTCAACAACAATACAAGAAACAGGGTAAGTACAAAACTATTTGCGTGCGGACCATAGACTGTATAAAAACATGGACGTAGTGTCCGTGACATCACCCGTAGATTTCTGAAGACCGTTTTTGAAGCTCAAAATTGGGCGGAGCGGGCCGTCGCCATCTTGGCAGCACGTCACCGGCGTCACTCCCGGACAGTGTTGCGCAAGATACTTCCAAACTGTAATACATTATAGATGACTTGTTACTGTTATTTAAAAGTAATACCTTACCTTACAATATTACTGTCTCAGAATTGTAATGCGTTACATGAGTCCTGTATTACTTTTGAGTTACTTTTGACTGTGGGCTATCCAGGCTGCTAACAATATAGCTTATAATTGGCAAAGTAAAGGCTCAAGACAATGCAAGAAAGGATGACAGCCAGAATCACAAACGATCCAAGTCTGTAGATGTGCATACGTCCATCTCGCGCATGTACAGTCTTCTGCCATCTTCACCCATAAGCCGCTTTTCCACTGGCCAGTGCGAGCCAGGGCTTACAGCGAGCCGGGAGGGGCTAATAGCCTTGGACCTTGAGCACAGAGGCCGAAATCATGCCGCGTTTCCACTGTTGGGCCAGTAGCCTCGAGGCACTCCTGTAAAACCCGCCCTAAACACGCCTTCACTGGACTACGTCACACAATACAAAGTTCCACCAGCAAGAGGGAGATGAATGAAATAAATCGCTAAACAAATATATCAGAAGCTGTCGTTTAGTCTTTTTTACAAACTTGGACACCACTATTGACTGACCACGAACAGGAAATATAACTTACTTGCGGCATTTTTGATTTGTTAATGTCTCGCGGTCTTGCTGTTTTTTTTTTTTCTTTGAACAATTAAATTTTGGGCTAAAAGTGTGTTCTGCTGTAAAGTTGGGCATTTTAACATGGGGAGTCTATGGGACTGACTCCCTTTTGGAGCCAGCCTCTAGCGGCCAGTCGATGAACTGCAGTTTTAGTCACTTCCATGTTGGTTTCACGAGAGAGACTTGGTGCAGACCTGTTGTGAATCCTCCGGTAAATGTGCGTGTTTTTGAGCTCATAAATACACAAATTGTTCAAAATATTTAGTGATTGACGCTCACTGACTTGGAAGTTGTCTACCACTGACATACATAGACCTATTACAGTTGTAATGATGAGTCCCTGAACAACGAAAAACGAACAAATTAGCTTATTCATAATGCAGCAATATACATAACGTGCTTAGAAATGGCGTTTGCTACATCAAAACAACGAAAAACGAACAAGATAATTTAGTGAAAACTTCTTGACAAGAAAATTTAATCATAATCACAGCAAAAGAAGTCCAAATCAAAATAATGATTCGTATGCTTCTTATACTGGCAGCAATACACTATTTTGCGTCACAAGCACGTTTGATTTGACTGAATTTTACACACCCACTGACAAAAGTGCACCAGAACTTGGTTTTGAGTCCCCAGGCTGAATTTGAAAGCATCAGAGAAGCTATGAGTCATGGTTGTATCAGACCCTCACCTGCAGCAAACCTCCGCAACTCTCGATAAAGGTAAACCACAACAGTAATGCACAAATCTGTCAAGGGTGATAAATGCTCAGTAGAATTTTTTTTCCCATGGTTAAATTCTAATGGCAAGTCTTCCAGGTGACCACATAAAAGCAGATTGCTGGGCACCCTGCTGCAATCTTGCCTGTGTTCACAGTGCTCTGGAGGAAATACAGCAAAATTTTAGAAGTAATAATTGATCCATGCATTATGCATGGACGTGTCCCTGGGGAGGAAGGGAAGAGGAAGGCAAGGGTGGCAGGGTCAGAGAACGCGCCTCTGCATGCTGCTCCTCATTACATTTGCCATCTGGGCTCAGCTTTTAGACCGGGGCTTCCCTTTCTGATCTCACCCTACACACACACACACACACACACACACACACACACACACACGCTGCTAGTATAATGCATATAGAAACAAGTGTCTAGTACTTGCACACATGCACACTGGCAAGCAAATATACGCTCACAGACACAACTGTGTTCCATTACAAGACTCTATGATCTCTCAGATGATGATTTTGATCCAACATGGCATCTTCTTAAAGCTTCTCGCTCTGTATGCAGTGTGCATTCAAACCTGACATCGTTCACACTATTTGAACTCTTCCCTCAGGCCTTCAGCTCTGCCTCGAGGCCTCCTGAACACATCTCCAGACTCTCCCCAGATTGTACCACTTAAACTGATCGTCAAGGTCTTTGGCGTATGAGATTGCAAGAGTTCAAGACCTGTTTTATACTGCTCTCTAGTGGATGTAGGAGACGCTGCATCCACAACGCAAATTAAACCTGAGTCAGCAGCCTTGGTTATGATACTATGTGCACTGATTACCTAAAATACCTACACAAATTAAGGTTCTTTATTGGCATTGATGGTTCCATAAAGAACCTGTAACATCCATAGAACCTTTCTATAGCGCAAACGGTTCTTTACAAGTGGAAAAAGGTTCTTCACACAAAAAAGATTGTTCTTTTAAAGAATTGTTCACTGAATGATTTTTTGGGGTATCCATTCTATTGCCTTTTTGAAACTTTATTTTATAAAGAGTGTGGTGTGTTACTTTTATATATTTCTTTTAACACTTAACATTAGGTTTATACTTAATTTTGTTATCTTATGAGACATGATCACAGAAATTGCAACTTCAACTGCATAAAAAAAAGAAATTACTTCAGTTAAAAAGCATAAATACACAAAATAAACTTAATATGCTAAGATTTTCTGATTGGTGTAAAATTGTTATCCTGAGTAACAATCATCTTTCTGAGAAAAAAAAAAAGCATATTAAGTAATTTATGGTAAAATGGAGATTTAATTTAATAAAAAACTACTGGGTTATGATTAGGTAATTTAATAAACAGAAAGGGATATACACTGAATTGGTGTAAATAATACATCAAAAAATCATAAAAATATGGCACAAAGTATGAAGGAATTTTCCGTATTGGTATTTTACAGGTGTTCTGTGTTTTGTATTTTGAATTTTGCACTGCACTGGCTTATGTTGTAGGGTTAATGGAAATGTCTGTAAAAAATAATGAATAATGTTCTGGCAGAAAATTACCAGTATTTTTATTTTTTTTTCACAGTGTAAAAACAATTCTCACTCATAAATTGCTAGTAAAGCTCACAAATAATTACAAAGAAATGGCAAGTATCATGCTGAATTAAACATTATTTCTTTCAGTAGAAATACTTAAATAGTATTTTCATGTAAAACACACTCCAATAATCTTCAAAAAAATTAGAACTTCAGAAAAACATTTTTTACAGTGTAGGATAATTCTAAAATTAGTGCTGCTGTCAAATAAAGCAAAAGAGAGACAAACCAAATAAAATGTAAACTGTTATGGTCATAATACAATTTGTAATTAAAAGAAAATCTATTAAATTATGCAAATAGTAGCATTTTCACTATAATAGTCTCAGACTTATGGACTGTATGTAGCCTCTTACAAAAACACACACTCAGTATTTATCCTAATGTCCTCCATTATCCTTCCCTGTGAGGCCCTGGTAACATCACCGTTGATTTCACTTTTATCTCATTCCCACACATTCTCTTCTCTCCATTATTCCCTCATTCTCCCCATCACACCTTTTGTTCTCATTAGGATGTAAATGGACATTATTGTTATCAGACCCCAAGAAGGAAGAACAAAGAGAGAAACAGAGAGAGTCTGCTGAGACATTTTGGTGATGTTCAGCATCCATTACACCGATAAAGGAAGGAACAAAACAAATGTCAGAGCTCTCTGGACTGAGCTACACTGAAAGGCCACGACTCCCCCTAGTGGCTGAACTGTACACTAGCGGGATTTTTTCCAATAGGGAGCGGTAGTAAGTAGAAACTGTATGACAGACAGAGCTAGAGAGAGTGAGTTTCCACGAAACCCATCTCCATAGGAACTGTGGTTAAGATAAAAGTGATAATAATGCTACATGCTACAAGATATATATGTATGCAAAAACCCCAGAGCTAATTCAACTATATATAGCAATACATGATAATATTCCCAGGTGAAAAAGAAATATATTTAAATTGTGCTTTTTCAGACATACTTACTATATTTAAATTATACTATACTAAGTGCATATTAAATGTATTCTTTTGAAACAACTTAAAGTATATTAAGTGTATTTCAAGATATGTTTAAGTTGGATTTTAATCTATTTGTAATATATTTAATATATTGAAATTGTGTTAAAATGGAACCACTTTAAGTATATTTAGTGCAATTTAAGTGTAATTCTTAAAATACATTTAAAATGTCCTACTTGAATTTCAAGTATATTTTTAATACGTTTAATACTACGTCTTTTTCACCTGGGTTACCATGTAAACAAAACAGTAGTTGTCAGAATTACTATGCTCTCAATTGATACTGTCCCATTTCCTCTCAGCTATGAGTCACTATCAGTTGACAGTTTGAATTACTTGGCTTGGGACTCTAAACAATTATAGGGGTGGGTCTAATAAGACCTCCCCCCTGAACCCTCTCCCCCACCACCCAAACATAGAGGTGACATTCAAGTCTCTGCTCAGGAACAAAGCACGGTGAGAAACAAAAATGATTCTTGTACTGCCATGGCGAAGATATTTATAGGAAGTTTGCATTTGCTCACATCATCAGAAATAAACTTCCGAGTTTCTCATGCTCTCTGAGACAGTGGCCGGTGGAGTGTGTGAAATGTCTCACTGGAGCATAAGAGTATGAGAAGAGATGCGATACGTGGATGTGTATATTGGACTATGCGTGTGGAGTACTATAAAGTAGAGATTTCTTTGTATGTATGAATGTGTTTGGATTAGATTCCAGGAAATGCTCAGGGCTGGTGTTCTGTGGTTTATGGTAGAACCTGTCTAACCAGTACTGGTATGTTACAACCCTCCCCCCTGTGAGAACGGTGGCAAATAATGCTTTAGTAAACAGTTTCACATACTCATAAACTAGGAAGTGTAGATCCGTTTGTACACACTTGTACATGCTCATTTGTGTATGAATCATATCAGGAATTTTTTCTGACTGAAACCTGTGACATCATAACTTTAACTTGTATGATTCCTAAAGACACACCCTTTTCTCTTTCTCTATGTTTGTGATAATGTGGCTAGACAAACAGCAATGAAAAATTGTCCTGAAGTGGAATCACTTCCCTGGAAACTATATAGTACAATGGAACTATAGAGTGGTTACGAAGAAAACACTTCGGCTTTTTACAATACAGATGCATGTATATTTACTAACAGGTTCTAAAACAGCGAAGACGTGTCAGAACAACACATAAATACTTTGAATATGAAACAGCTGAATAAGTTGAAAAGTGTGTTGGGTTGGCTGCAGGTTTTTAAACTTGTATACAGGAACCCTCAGGGTGCTCGCCAAAAATTCACTCAAATGACATGTTAACACACCATGAACGTGAGGTGCATTTACTGTAAAAGTTCTGACATGTGGCCTATTTCTGTGGCTAATAGTCATCAGTCGCTCATCTCAATTGAAGTCTAAAATTAATTCCTCAATCTAATAGGTATGGCCTAAGATTGTCATGACTTTCTTACCGTGTCAGGCACTTCTCTTAAAATGGAGGTTGTAACGCTGTCAGCCTTCATAAGCATGACTCAGTTGATTTGTGACTCAATACCACCGGCATTTGCTCAAAACACTGAAACCCAAATACAAAAATATGTCAGCAAAGTATTATTCTTTTTTTTTCTTGTGAGATGTGTATAGATTTTTCTGTGCACTTTCGTTTACACATTACTAATACTGTATGTATAGGGATATAATTCACCGTGTTATTTTATTTGAGAAAGGCTGGCAATGTTAAGTTGTGTCAGCACTTTTAACACTTACTTCTTAAACACAATTTAACACTATTAACTATCAATAGCTTTGGTTACATGTGGGCTACGTGAGTGAGTCTATTCAGACCTGCCAAATCTTTGTCATGAAAAATTTATTTAGTTTAATAAAGGTCTTTCTCAGAAGTAAATCAGAATATATAGTTGTAAGTCTGAATATATAAATGTAAATCAGATTATATAGAAGTACATCAGAATATATAGGCCTAGTTATAAGCCTGAATATATAAATGCAAATTGTGAACATGTAGTCATAATTCTGAATATATAAACATAAATAGCACTATGTAGATATCCGCATCTTATATACATGGAAAGCATATTAAACACAAGTGGTATGCTTTTCAAATAACTTTTGTGAAAATAAAATGTCAAAATATAGGTGAAATAATGTTGCATCATCATTCAGTGTACGTATATATATATATATATATATATATATATATCAGTGGCGTTCCGTCCATATAAGCTGCGAACTGCATAGGCCTACCCAGGCCGTCTGAGAGAATGAGTTCACGGACTAATTAATATAAACATGATTATAAATTGATCCCTCGACTAAATCATATGAAAAAAAAAACATCATAACTGTATCTTTTCCGTATACTTAGGCCTACAATTAAAGTCGTTTTCTGATTTTATTGTTTGCAACGTTACTTGGCAATATTTTAAAGATATTATTATTTTGTTTATTTATTTATTTAATTAAAAAAAATTTTTGTTGTTGTATTTTTCATGGTCTATTATTGGAGTAGTGTCACCCGGTTGGGAGTTTTAACTCCTATTCACTGGAAATAAAAATGAATGAATGAATGAATGAATGAAACCATTCAGTCGATGCAGAGACATATAGTGCGGGGGAATCCCCCATCTCCCCCACCCTCTGAATATTACGTATCATAAAGTAACTACGTTATTTGGCGGTTTTACTCGGAAAAGCAGCTGTTTTCTAGCATTCGAATAACTACCTGAAACTATAGAAGAAGGATTGGAGGTTAATTTCATTTACAAATGCCTGTATAAGGTATTTGTCAACACACATGCACATACATAGCCTACATATTATTATTAATGACCCCACACGCCCACATATGGATCAAAAATAAATAAATACATGGTTGTGTAGAAAATACCACTAGTAAGTATAGTGCTGTCAGTTTATTTTATTTTATTTTGCACCTACATGATGAATACAAAAGGCACGCTTTTCTTGAAACGGCCCACATATGACTGCATAATGTAGCCTAATCTATATATTATTTGGAGAAGTGTTTAGGTAGTATTGCCCATCCATTTCTAAAGACCGAGACGCCTTGACAATAAGTTCCGAGACATGTAAAATGCGATACAGATTGTAAATGAAAGTATGACAAGTCTGTGATTTGTGATAACCAGTGACGTTACTCATACTACGATAAGGTGTCGTCACGAAACCCCCAGACCTCACAACAACAAATTGAAGTGAACTGAGGACGAAACTCAGGAAGTCTCCGCCCATAAAGAGGACGACGCTCTAAAAGCTCAAATCAGCAGCTCATTTCATATTCAAGGTGCGGCTAGTTCACTCAACAGGTGTCTGAGTCAGGGCATCGGCAACGGCTCTTAACGGATTTTTCCCCTAACATTTGTTAATTTAACGTCGGAGGATTACGAAAACAGCTCATTTGGAAAAGCATTAGGCCTATAACTATTTGCTGAACTGCTGCTTTCAGATATAGTTTATTTTTTAAGTTCATTGTGAGAATATGGCAAATAAAGGACTGCAGCTCCTGGGATTTACTTTATCGCTTCTGGGGTTGATTGGGCTCATTGTTGGCACAATCTTACCCCAATGGAAGATGTCTGCCTACGTTGGAGATAATATAATCACAGCGATAGCGATGTATCAAGGCCTTTGGATGTCGTGCGCTTTCCAGAGCACCGGACAAATGCAGTGCAAGGTGTATGACTCCATCCTACAACTCGATAGTAAGTAGCCTACAAACCGTCTTTTTTTAACAAAGGGTAACTTTGGCCTATATTATTAACAACACCGCTAGGTGTTCTTAAAAGTACTTTAATTTGCACTGGACTGTTTGTTTATATTAGTTGTGGTTTGAAACTCACGAAAGCTGTTGCTTAGTGAAACGCTGCACCTGTAAGCGCGCATGCGCGCACTATTGAACGTAGTGGCATATGAACACTAATTTCACACTCTGATGATAATTATACGAGTATTTTGGCTTCGAATGGTGCCAAGCTACTGATATAATTTATTTGTGTCCTGTCATAGCTTTGTTAGTTATTAATTATGAAATGAAAACTTTTAAACTATTTGTTGATAACATGAAAATCGTATTAAAAAAGTTTATTATAATTATTAATTGTAAAATGTAAGGTGCAAATCATATTTCGGACTATTGTGTTGATGCTTGTCTTATTTGTAGCTACATGAAAGCTAGGACGTTACCACGCCCTAGAGCCATTTCGCGGCAACTCCTCTAGTGTTACAATAATAAGGACAAGCACCTGTTGTTCCACGAGTTCCCTCAAAAAATTGTTTTTGTATTGTTTGGTGTAAAAAAATAAAAAATAAATAAATAACAAATGCACGCTAACTCTCATTGGCTGTGATTACATAAAATTTGTGTGAATAGTAGCCTCTCACATTCCTGCAGAGCTGGTTGTTAGATAATTATTTTTGTTTTGGGTCAAAGGAAACATAAAGGTGGTAAAAAGGGCAGCCGTCCTTCAGGAATGTGTAAACGAAGTATGTGGACATTTTCAAGCCAGAGTTGCCAAAATGGGAGATTATACATGATAAGCACAAAATGTAAACCGTTTTAACATTTGGGTGAACTTTCTGACTGACTGCTAGTTTAACGTTTGGTGATACAGTTGGGTTACGCTTTTACTCAAAGTAATGATTATACTGGCGTGACTCCCACCCTTCCTCCCATCGCGGAAACTCGGTGCTCCTGTATCGGGTGTGGGAGTCGGGCATTGTCTTTGAATGACTTGTGTATTTTGCCAACAGCTTATTAATACACAACTCCTTTGTGAGAGCACCTAAACTCAGACAATGACACTTTTTAAACTCAAATAGTGCCTTTTTAAAATAATAGTAGAGGCGTTTGCTCTTTATTTGATGTTTATTCACCTTATTTCATCCCATCTTTACTCTTAACACCTGAGATTGATGGAAAAGGCTCACTTCAGTGTTTATGGCTGTGTGTTTTATACACACTAAAGTCATTTAGCCAATTACCATATCAGTCATTTGATTTAGCTCGTGTAAAACAGACACTTATCTTAAAGTGTCTTATCGGTGAGTTTGTTATATACACACACAAGTTTGATATAGCCTATTTAATATCTTGCTGTAGTATTGCTGTTATGGATAAACCATGAGATATAATAGGGAACAAGCAAAGTGAGGAAAAAAAAAAAAAAAGTAAGGTGATGTAATGGCCCTAGGCAGCCATTTTGTATATCCTGTAAGATTTTAATGTATATTTCATTTCAGGTGATGCACACCTAGTAAAGTAATTTCTTTCTTAATTCATCTTGATGCTAAAAGTGAAGTGTTGTAATACTTTGGAAAGCCAAACCATACCCACAAATCAAAAGAAAGTAGATTGTTGCAGTGATACCCAAGTTCCCAATGACTGGTTAAACCTGTTCCTTCTCTAAAGCTAAAGGGCAAATCGCTGCCCACATATGTGTACAATCTCACTGCGCTCTCAAAGGAGGCTTCCGGTTGGAACCGGTCTCTGTTGCACCTGACTGCAGGTGTAGCTGGGGGAAGGGCTTTTTTGTGAGTCAGAGGAAAAAAACAAAAGCCTGTAGAGAATTCGGCCATTTCAAAACCCTTTAGTCTGCCTATAATCTTTCTGATTCACTATTAAAGCACTTGCCTGTTTTGTGTGGTGAACTGAGTTTAACCATAACCATGATAAACGATGAAGGGAATAAGCTTACCTTTAGCCTAGTAAAGAACATTTATTTTAAGTTTTTATATAATTTGTATTATCAATTTTAATTTGCATGGGCAATCTGAATGTCCCTGTTACAAATGTACTGCATTGAGACCGAATTATTTACCTTTTCTCTTTGTATCTCACTCATTCTCTACCCTCCCCCTCTTTCAGGTTCTCTCCAGGCAACTCGTGCCCTGATGATTGTCGCAATCCTTCTCACAGTAGCAGGACTGGGTGTGGCCAGCATGGGCATGAAGTGCACTAACTGTGGTGGTGATGACAAGGTCAAAAAGTCCCGCATTACCATGACAGGCGGTATAGTCCTCATTGTTGGAGGTGCGTTCACTTTAATAGCATTATATTAATGCTAGTTTTGTAATGCAGTACTTTTTCATCAGCACACAAAAAAATCTAGATAAGGTTTTAAATGCCAAGGTTAAAGGAATTCTTGCCAGGTTAGGAATCAGTGCTTTGTTATTGCTCCAGGATCTGTCAGTTGACTAAAATGTTAATTCCCTCTTTGTGGACAAAAATGGTCAAAAACATGTTTGGAAATTTTTTCATAAGTAACTAATTTATCTCTTCTCTTCCATTCCTCAGCCCTCTGTAGCATTGTTGCCTGTGGCTGGTTTACAAATCGAATCGTCCAGGACTTCTATAACCCCTTCACACCAGTCAACACGAAGTAAGTTCAAATGTGGTTGCATACCACAAGCAAATTATGTTTAGGCATTTATCCATGTGCTTTACCTCATTTTATAGTTTCTCATCCTCTTGTTACCAAGAAAGGAAAGGCAAAGCTCATATTATAATATTATATTTCTATAGGTATGAGTTCGGTGCGGCCATTTTCATCGCCTGGGCAGGTGCGTTCCTGGACATAATGGGTGGAGGCATGTTGGCTGCCTCCTGCCCAAAGGGTAAATCATCTCCCAAGTACCCCAAGTCCTCCAGACCTCCCAGCAGCAGCAAGGAGTACGTTTGAGCCATGGCGACAGTTCACAAGCTGGAGAAGATCATAATGAATCCTAGAGCATCTGTAGAAGTTTCCCTAGTCAGCTGATCTCAGATCTGTTTAGATTTTAATTTCTTGTATTGTGTTTGACTTAGAATAGAACAAACAGCTAAGATCAGTGTCCTTGGGAAAATTTTACTTATGCTCAGATACAGTAGCCCACCTCAGAAAAGGAGGTCACTTCCGTTTTCTTTCTTTTGATAAGCACCAAGTCTGTTTTTCCTATTATAAATCCTGTTACTGATGTAAGTTTGGAAAGAGGGGGTTCTTCCCCAGTATGTCCCTCATTTCATAAGACGGCCATGTTTAGTGAACATTTTGAAACGTTTTTGACTGTTCAGTTTGCAATTTTATGTAAATAAATTTTTTAAAACAAGACTTGGACATTGTCACATTCTTTATATGTGCCTAATCTGTGGCAGGATACACATATTAGTGATTTGCAAATACCTTGGTCTTGTGAGTCCCACATGGTCCTCTGACTTCTGCTTCAGCATAATTTGCATATTCTGGCTAACACTGCAAACGTGTCTTAATGTAAATAATCCTGTAATGGGAGAATATGAGTGAAAGGAAAATAGGTCACCAAGTGCAATTGGTGAATTAGAGCAGTAGCATATGCATGGTTAACAATTACAGCCATTTGTATTTCACAAATATGCTATCAGTGGTTATAATAAATAACATAAAACATTTGCTTACAAAGGGGATTTACGTTTCACCTAAATATTTGAGACGAAATGTAAGGTACTTTTCCACAATGTTCAACCTGTGGTAGTTGTTGCTCTCTACTGCCACTCAGAGATCATTTCCTGCTAACCGTGTATCGTCAGTAAAACGTAGTGGGGTGGGTGCTGCTGATTCAGACTAAGTCCGCCTAAAGAAAGTCGAAATAAAAGGCTGGTAGTCTTATTCTTTATACATGTAAATAGGCATATACCGTATATACGTCCCAAAATGGATTTAGTAACTACAAATGTTATCGAATACTAATTATAGAGAGACCTGGTAAACACTTGCCAACACAAATCGCGTTCACCTGAGGAAATTACCATAGTAGCAAAGTAGCCTACTGCTTGAGCATTTGATTAGAATCATTAGCGAATGAAACATTTACAGAACATAAACGCTGTCGAGACCTATATATCACAATATATCAAAAAGTCTGTTAGATAGCAGATGTTCTGATAATTGTGGCGCCAAGAACAATTTGGATTGGCCGAGGTGAACCTAGATAGAACATGTTTAATGGAAATTCCTTAAACTACCCACCTTCTAATCCAGGTTTTTTTTCCCAGACATTGAACTTGTCGATTTTGAGGCTGTTTGCAAGTAGACTACTGCCAATAAATGGTTGCAAATGCAATACATTAATAACAATTGCTAGAGCCTTAAAGGATAACTATTAATTTCTTAGGTTTTGTAGCCATCTAGTGGACAAAGATGGAACAGTTTGCATGCTCAGCTTTACATTTGACATTTATTATGTCAAACTTATTTACACATTTACTCTTTTTGCATGACCATTGTTTCCAGTGCTTAAATAGCTACAAAATGCAAGCAACACATAAAACAATATAAATTCTTCATACGTGCCACAGAATCATTCAGCCAACTAAATATAAACTTGTTACATATTTTAACAAAAGTAATGTATCATAGTAATGATCAAGCAAGTGCATAGCTTTGCTAATGCAACGTGCAATGTTTCATAAGGCATAAAAACATTTAAGCCTTTAGAAAAGTAATACTCAACTTCAGGGCACAAGATGCCTTAAGATACAAAATAAATTAAATTACTAAATAAAAGTGATCAAAAAAGTTTCGTTCTGAAACCACTGCAATTATTAAATGAATCTCTTTTTTTAACCTAGAGATACTACTTGTTTCTGTTAATAAAAAAAAAGTGAGAAATACCAGAGGAAATATATTTTTGGTTGACATTTGAATATTGAATATATTGTCGTGGACAACAGGTAACAACCATGGCTCTAGGAAGCAGCATACATTTCCAGAGTTTTGAGAGACAAAGTAAAACACAAGAACATTGTGCTATTCTTCTTGCCAAATGTTTCAACAAATAAATTGAAAGACATCTTTATAACAGCACAAGCCTGGACAGAGTGATCTACAGTGGCTGGTCTTTGCCTTTGGTCAGAAATATGTTAATCAGTCTATATGCACATTTCTCCCTCTGGGAGGCACGAGTGTCACACACAGAGCTCTGGTCTAAGAAGCTACTATACAACAAATCACCTGTGTGGCCTGTTGTAGACTGACAGCTGCTGCCATGCGACTAGTAAACTACAGCTGAAACGCATGCGGATCTCATGTGAATCTGATACTGGGAGAGGTGTCTGACTTTTCTCCTGCTGAAAGTGTCCCGACTGTCCCGTGGCAGAAGGGCGCATTTCACTAATAGCTGGTCCAGAATATTAAGAATCTAGAGAGGCTCAGGACGGCTCATTGCTGAGAGGGACAGGTAGAGGTCCATTGTTGTTGTTCATGACGTCATCCAGATCTTCATCTTCTATGACCACTATAAAATAATGTTCACATATCTTACTTTAACAGATATGCAAATTTGGGTCATGCTTTGGTGTTCAGTTACACTGTGCACAGTTTAGTTATACATTAATGAACAAGGTGTAACCTAACTTAATATGTAAATATTCTATTAAATACATAATTCCATAAATTATTACAATTCCGTAAGTTATTACAGGCACTTTTCTTAACACATCATCAAAAACTCCAGTATCTTATAAAATGTTACAAACTAAGTGTCTCCTTTTAATTTTTAATTTTCAACTTTAAGGGGATATTCTTGAATCTTCATCTATGAATTTGTACAAATTATTTTTGAAAACTGTGTATTTGTAGAAATATCAAGAATTATCTGCTTAATAAACATATTGGTTACATGGCCTTTATAGCACAGGTGAAATATGAAACTGTCAACCCTGTATACTTGTGTATGAGCTGATTATTAAATCTATATGTTTGTAGAAATATCAGCATTAAAAATTGTCTTTCCAATAATCACCTTGTAATATTATAACCTTGAGCACAAGGCTAATTAAATGAGCAATAAACCCGTCAACCCTGTTAAAAACCCAGTTACCTTTTAAATGCCATATTCCATATCCCAGTTTGAACTTTTTTATCTTATACAAAGTTTAAAGTTATGAGGCAGTTGTAAAAGCCTCTAAGTGCTGTCTGAACTTTTCTTCTAAAATTAGCATTTTTATCAGGCTCCTATATTTTTGTTGTTATTTCACTTTAATGGCATAGAAAAGGACCTATACATTGCCATTAAAGTAAAGTTACTGAACCTAAACGATAGGAGCCTGATAAAAATGCTAATTTTAGAAGAAAATTTCAGATGGCACTTAGAGGCTTTTGCATCTGAACTCTTCATATATATATGTAATTATATATAATGTACTTAACAAAAAAAAAAGCAAAATGGGATGAAAAATCATAAATTATCCAAATAAATTAAACGGAAAAACATTACTGAGTAGCTATGTTTTATCCATGTTTTGTCCACAGTTAAAACAGTTAGCATGCAGGTTTTAAATCAGTTATTTACCATACAAAATTAGAAAAATATTACTTGCCTCTCTTTGACCGTCCAATTTGTCCGAGTTTGGGGGCCCTCTGGCCTAACCTCCGTTGAGGGGATTCAGGGCTCAAGCAATCTCTCTCAACCATCAAATGCTGCATCTGACACACCGAGTCACGAGGACTCGGTTGAAGTTGCCCCGAGGGCGGCAGGAGCTCGGGCATATCCGTTGTGTCAAACATCCCTGCAGCTGGAGTTTCTTCCCGATTTCCAGCGGTGACGGTGTCCGCTTCCCCGCAGTTCATCAACGCCTCCTCCGCGCCCGTGTGCTCCTGCTCCCCCTTCTCTCTTCCACCGCAGCAGTACAGCATCCAGAAGTGTAGCGGACGACGAAACGGACGTAGCGAGGATATAACAGTTATTTTCAGTGTGTATGTTGGTCGGTGGATCAGTTTGCTCAGTGTTAGCCGTTTGTCGTTGTCTCTGCAGTCGGCTCCTGTTTCATTCCACTTCGTTATTCAGGCGGAAAACTGCAGAATTCAACCGCTCTTGACCAGCATCCGTCGCTAATGACCGTCTTCGAGTTCTGTGTGTCTTCCAGTCAAAGGATGCAGTGGACCGGATGGCGTAAAGCTCCTCTTGCTGAGTATCACATTAGTCATTCACTCACGCTCCTTGAATGACTTTTGGATGTTTTTGCGACTAAACACGACCACGAGAGAATATTTACTGCCCTTCTAATTCCATTTAATCCCTAATCAAAATTCCAAAAGAAATGTCTGCAGGATTTTTATTGAATTATGCAACTAGTCTGGAATTAATAAGAATCATTTAAGAATCAAATCTCAGATTTTAAATAAGGTAGCTATAAAACAACAAGCAAAAATAAATAAATAATAACGTTGGGATAGTTATATAGTATGATTATGATATGTTGATTTAGTATCTATCTATCTGTCTTCCGTCTATCTTGTGAATGTAGGAATATAGTGTGTATATGGTTACATTTTAAGATGTTCTTGTCACAGTGTAATTACAAAAATATGCAAACACAGTAATATTAATTAACAAGTACTTACTCTATGGTTAGGGTTTGGTTGGTTAGTTGCTTGTATTATGCATAATTTTCTGTAATTATTATAATACATACACGCAAAGCACATACTGTACTATACACAATACACTCTACACACACACACACACACACACACACACACACACACACACGTCTGGTCAGCTATCCTTGTGGGGACTCTCCATAGGTGTAATGGTTTTTCTACTGTACAGACCGTATATTCTATTGCCCTACACCAACCCTACCCCTAAACCTACCCCTCACAGGAAACTTTCTGCATTTTTAGATTTTCAAAAATCTTAATTCTGTGTGATTTATTAGCTTGTTTACCCGTGGGGACCTCAATTTAGGTCCCCACCGTGACACGAGTCCCCATAAGTCTGTGTGTATTCAGGTTTAAGTCCCCACCAGAATAGAAAAACAGGTACACACACACACAGACACACACACACAGTATGTCCCTATGGGGACATTTGATTCTATTTGGATCTATTGTTTGAAAGGCCTACTTTTTGTTTTGTGTAATGTTGGAATTGTATGAGGAAAAACACATTAGGATGCTTCATGACTGGTTCCAAATTCAGATTCAGACTAGAAATGTTGTCTCTGTCAAACGTTTCAACGGAGACAGGAAGAGGATTTCGTGACTCAGGGATATCCCAATCCTACATGACTCTTGTATACTGCCCAGCTGTACTCCAGCTTACAATTTACTGACTTGAATCCTGGAACCAAACTAATAAATCCGTAGAGAAAGTTGTAACTCTTCTCATCTTCAATCACAATCTGTCTCTGAGATTACTGAAGGGGACACAGCTCATCCTGTGCATCTTTAAGTCAGTAAATACATAAAGTGAAACAACTAAAGATGCTGTGTCACATGAGTCAGAATGAAAATGACGATAGGAAGAGAAGAGGATAGAAACCAAACTGATAAGGAAGAAAGGTGGGACTTATTAGTTGACCTACCTTGGCAAATGTCCATGTGAACTTGCGTAACCTGCAAAATGCTTCAGATATTTCTGTATGATTCTGTGGCAACTGTTAAAACACTGAAAACAAAAGCCTCTGTCAAAGTTGTGCAAGGACTCATCGTCATTTTAATATTTCTGCATGATGTCAAGATATGAAGCATGTTACCAGGTCCGTCCATAATATATTGCATTTTTCATGAGTGAGAGGCACTTATTGGAAATGTTTAATGGATGCTACTGCTAACAGGATTTCTTTACCTCAGCAGAGAACGTTCAGAAGCCCTTCTAAAAAAAATCTAACAGCTTTCATCTGACAAAAACTCTGAATATAAATCTCAGTGAAGAAGTCTTCTGATTTTGTGAAATGTAGCTTGGCTATTTTCTCACAATTACAGCTTTTGAATTTAACATTATAACCATTTGAAAATATTTTTAAACATTCTGGATATATTTCTGACTTGTTATCTGAAGTTGTTTTTATTATGCGGATTCGAATTATTTGCAATTGCTCTGGTACAAAAGCTGTCAGTGGGGATTGTGATTTAATATGTATTCATATTAATTACTAGTATGTTTCTTTCTAAGTACTAATATGTATTTAGGTACAAATATGTACCTTTAAGCTACTAATAATAAGGTACTAACAATTTGGTACTAATATGCTTTTAAAAAGGTACCACCCCAGTGATATACCTTTTTTTCTGAGAGTGTATGCATTCATGTCATCAGTTTCATGAATACTTATATTTTCATACATTAAGCATGTCTGGATTCTTCATATGCATGGATCAATGCAGTCTTGTTCTCCACCCTGTTTTGTGAGCTTTAAGTGTAATGCTTGAAAGATGCTGCTGTGAACTTGTCTAACAGGTTAAGGAGGTTTCCTTTAGAGCCAATGTGATGATCTTTTTTCCTTTGACATGGTCTTGCACTCAGTATAAATGCAAGATTGTGATCACAGATTTAGAAACAGCAGATACTTTGCAGTACGTTGGACCAGTCAACTAAGAGGTGAGTGAAGATTTCCTACACAGATATAAGGATCAGAAGATATTTTCATTATTCTTCTCTGTATGTTTAAGATGATTATTTAGCCTTTTGTATTAGGACTTGAATAGTTTTTACTGTGACACTTGTGAGTTCTGAATGCCATATAAAGCTGTAAACACTTTAAGCTGCATGCAATCTTTTATATGAAGAAAACACCTTTTAAAAAATTGAATAATCAAATATATAAGTATTAAATTAATAATATGATATTTAATATATATAATAATTTTTATTTAAATGTAATGTATATGCTGCCAGTCAAAACTTTGGAATCATTTTTGAAAGAAGTCTCTTATGCTCAACAAGGTTGCATTTATTTGATTAAAAATACAGTGAAAACAGTAATATTGTGAAATATTATTACAATTTAGAACTTCAGAATAATGCATTTTCTATTTTAATATATTTTAAAGCATAATTTTTTTCCTGTGATGCAAAGCTTAATTTTCAGCAGCCAGATCTCCTAGTACTCCAGCCTTCAGTGTCACATGATCCTTCAGAAATCATTTTAATATGCTGATTTGCTGCTCAAGAAACATTTATTATTTTCAATATTGAAAAAAGAAATGCTGCTTAATATTTTTGTGGAAATTGTTGTTACACTACCATTGAAATGTTTGGGGTAACGTTTGGGAAACTTTTTTTTTTTTTTTATGCAGCATGGACATTAAATTGATCAAAAGTGGTAGTAAAGACATTTATATTGTCACAAAATATGTCTATTTCAAACCTTTTGAAAAATATATCATGGTTTCAACAAAAATATTAAGCAGTAGTATATATGGTAGTGTATATATAAGAAATCATTGGAATGTTTGTGATGCTGAAATCATATTCTCTGTTGTACGTAGGTGTAAACATGTCGAAGTCAATGGTAGTCATGCAGCCACAGCCTGTTATGGTCTCCAGAGACTCTGATCAGTGGGGGTCAGGTATCTGTGACTGTTGCAATGACGTTCCAGAATGTAAGTACAGTTTGTATAAAATGAAAAATACAAGTGCAGTTCACCCCTGGCTGATTTGAATTTATGGACTATGCTTTGACTTACCTGCTCACATCTTTAACATCCAGACTACTGCAGCAATTAACAGTGTAGATTGTGTCATAAAGCCCTGTAACGCATTATAATAAATATTATTATTACGTCCCTCTCTGTGAACAGGTTGCTTTGCTTACTGGTGTTTCGCGTGTTTCGCGTGTATCAAAGCAAAGAAATACGGTGAGTGTTTATGTCTCCCCCTGCTGGATGTATGTGGCATCGTCCCACCCATAACCATGTCCATAAGGGTCTCAATGCGCCAGCGTTATGGCATTAAGGTAAGAATCATTAATCAAAAATATAATTTACTTCCCTTTTAGGGGTGAACGGGGCTAGTTGTCACGTGTAGGCTACTGTATAACTACAAGGTTTAAGCCCAAAGTGAAATTAGCCTACACAAATGTTTAGGCCTATTCCCTCAAGCAGTGATTTTAATAAACATATTCAAATGTGTCTTCATTTAGAATTATACATCAAATTTCAAACTAAGATAGCAGTATCATCATATTTTTCCTATAGCTTTTGGGTAATGTGGGTAATATGTCATACATGTTTTAAATGTGACTAAAATGAGTAGGTCGATGTATAGTATAGCCAATATATTTTTGTGTTGATTTGCAGGGTGACATGTGTCATGACTGCTTGGTGGCCACATTCTGCAAAGCTTGTGTTTGGTGTCAGATGTCACGAGAGATGAAAGCACGAGATCTTCAAATCACTCTTGTTAGTGCCAGGAATTTGTAATGCGTTTTGAAGCAGCTATGGTGGTGTGTAAATGATAAGAATCATAACGAAAATCCTGACACGCTTAAAGGCAAATATATATATTAATATATCTCATAACTGAATATATCTCATTGAACTGAATCATTTTTATATTGCATTTATATTAGATGCTTATTGTAATAATGAAGATTTTCTGTAAATCCCTGGTGTAATTTGTGATGAAACGCAAGGACATTTAAAGTTTTTTTTTCTACTAAATGTAACGTCTGTATTGTTATGTATCTTTAATGTCAGTTACTCAGTTTCTAATCAGCATCATCAATACCATGACTAGTGTGATCAGCGAAATTAGTGTTTGACATATCTAGACAGATGTTAGTGTTTTTGTGACAGTAGTGAATGTACTCAACATAACTGGTAAACACATACCACTTTTCATACCATTTGTATGAGCTTTTGTCTTAAAAAGCTTATTAAAACAACACAGAAATGAATACTCACTTACAAAATGGAATAGAAAAAAAAATACTTTTTTTGAGTTTTACTTTAAGCATGAAGCAAGAAATGTGCATTGCTTCCCAGCATGTTTGCTTTTTCATGATTGCCTTTCTTTTAAGACTGAAAATCTTTCATATCTTTCACTTCTGTTGTTACACAATAAATTCTTGATCATTTTCTTTGACACTTTCCTGTTCCTGTCTCTGGAAGGGTGTGTTTGCACACGTATAGTAAAATTCCTGTAGTCTATATGTTCCTGTTTTCTTGTGACTTTGTTAATGCTGTAAATTGCTTCTTATGACTCTCTCATTACATTATTATTAGTAGTAGTGGATAGAACTTTTATTATAGATATTTATGACAAATAATTCATTATTAGCATGATTTTTTGTTTTAATTTGACCTTTCATTATTAATATATTTTTAATAGGCTATCTTTTGAGGTTTATGTGAATGTTGACATTGTCACATTTAGCAACTATGACGCGTGTAAGCTATGTTTTGTGGGGTTTGTGTCCCCCTGCTGGACATTTTCTACAAATGCAAAAAGACAAAAAAGAAAGAAGAATAAAAAAAAGCATACTTGCAAAACAACATACTTGCAAAAAATAGCATCAAGGTATGTCACAATCCAGCACAGAAAATTCTTAACCTCTTTTGCATGAAAACCTGTTTCGCTTAGTACAAAGAGCAAGACAGATAAGTTTCAAATAAGAAATAGTCAGATTGTGAGATAATTCTTAAGCTATAAAATTTCAACTGCATGCCAAAATAAAATGTTACACATAAAACACATTTTTAAAAAGTCGTAATTACGTTAAAATTGTCACAGTCGTATTTAACCAAAAGAGTACTGGTGAAACGTCTATTATAATGCCATTTTTGCGCTTTATATTTTTAATTAAATCATCAGTTGATGTTAAATGCTGAGGCAAACCAATCAAACCTTGATCCCACGACTGTAAAGACTCTTTCATTGGACGATAGACCCGGGTAGTTCCGCCCATCGCTGTTTACGTATACTAGCATGAAAATATACTAGCATGGCTTATAGATTAAATGTTAAAACGGCTTTCCATAAACTGTGGGCCTACTGTTTTTGTGAGCATGCCAGTATAAACAGTCAAATTGCCTGTGGCTGGAATCTAGTATCGTTTCATAAGAAGTAGCCAACTGTTTTCTTAAAAAGAATAGTTCAAGCGTAAATCTTACTCTGAAATTCACTATGAGAGACAGGTAAACAAATTGGTGCATTTTTGTAATTGCCAAAATTAAATTAAAGCAAGTTCTTAGTGGTTAGATATTTTTGTATTGTAGTCTGCTGTCCTGCTGCCCCCAGTCAAAGCAATTTGCTTCATACATTTACACCAAAATAAGAGTGCAGGCAGTTTTAGCTTAAAAATAAAAAGAATTATAATATAATAGCCTTGAAAAATATTGTTAGCTGATGCTAACTGGCTAGCTAACTAGCTACCTGATGCTAACGTGAGGTAATTTTTAAATATAAAGACCAAATATTTTTATTCAACCAACTAGTTAGAATACATTTGATGGAAAAACAAAGGATTTGATGTTCAGAACAGAGTAACTACAGTAATTGCCCATTGCCCCCTGGTGGCATTTTACCCCACAGACTAGGTTTGAAAAAAAAAAAAAAAGTCATTATGAAAATATAATTTTTCTTAAATAACACATTCTCCCTATCTTCAGGCCTTACTATTCTCATATCATATACAACTGTAATTTTCTACAAAACAATAAGCTTTAAAACACGTTGTTTCTTACTGCTGAAAATTAGATCACTTACTGTAAAATCGGTTTTCTCTCAGGTACATCACCAGTGTACTCTTCGTGGTGAATACTTCTATACCACTCTTGTCAACATAGTCCATAGCTACAAAAATGTATATTGACTTTATCTAGTGATTATTTTGGTAAAAAAAACTGTTGTGGGGGGGGGGCTTTGTTTTCTACAAAGTTTAACTATTTAACTAGTTTAACCTAAACTATAGCCTATAGTTTAGGTTAAACTAAACTATAGGCTACTTCATCTACTGCTGGCTCTACCTTCATGTTTCAATCTGCTGGATAGCCTACAACTCTTCTGATGTGATGTAGCCTATCCAAATCTTCAAGCAAAAAGAGATGTTGCTAAGTTATATTAAATAACATAAATCCAAAAATCTGACTTGTGATGCATACCATGTTCCTTTATTTAGGCTAGAGAACTGGTCCTCTGACTGAGCCTGGTTTCTTTCCTCCATTTCTGTCACCTGATGGAGTTTGGGTTCCCTGGGTGCCACTGTCACCTAGACATTATTAATATTAATATTGTTGATATTATCAATTTGATGGCACTGACACTATCAGATAAGAACAAAAATTTAGCTGAATTGAGCTGAATAATGAAGAATGAGCTGCTTTATAGCTGAATCGAATTTGATCATAATATACAAATTCTGAAACATCAACAATGTTGTCGTTAGAGGACGGGGTCGGCTTGACTGCTGCTGGTGATTTTATTCGGCTTCAAACACATAAACAGAACGTCGCGCTACCAGCGCTCAATATAGCACAATTGCATATGCAAAATCACAGGGCTCTCCAGAGCAGGCACAGTCTCCCCACCAGTCAGCAGTCGGTCTCTCTCTCTCTGCCAGCTCATTCCCGGGCCTCTTTATGCGGTCTCTCCATGCCAATTACTGGAACAAGACACAGGTGTTCGTCATTTGCATTTGACCCACTTACTCACCGCTCGTCTCCCAACTCTCTCTCCCGCTGCAGACCTCGCTGAACCACACCCCCCTCGCCACATACACATAATTCTATAATACCTCACCTCCTTTTTGATCTTAGGTCTCAGGCAAGTTGCAACCGCTGCCGTCTTATTAATTTGGGGACGCACCTGCCCGTGACCCAAGTGGAAGCCCAGATACCTGACCTCCACACGCCCAACCGCACACTTCTTCGTGTGCTCTCAGCGCTCTCAGAACGGCTCTCACATACTCCATATGACGCTGCCAGTCATTGCTATA
>NW_015656630.1:2879532-2879726 GCF_001515625.1 Sinocyclocheilus rhinocerous
CGAAGAATACGGTCCATGAGACGCTGAAAAGTGGCCGGCACCCCGAACAACCCAAACGGAAGCGTAACGAATTGGTGTAATTGGTGTAATGCTGTGAAGGCTGTTTTTTCCTTAGATACCGGCGATAAGGGGATCTGCCAATATCCTTTTTATCCTTTTGGTGTCGAATAAAAACGAGCTGTGCCCAGCCGGTC
>NW_015656630.1:2880778-2882474 GCF_001515625.1 Sinocyclocheilus rhinocerous
GACAGAACAAAGAAAGAAAAATGCTGGCGAACTATAGCGGAAGCGCTTCAGCAATGTTTACACTCTTGTTTTCGGAAGTCAGTCGCTAGTTCCGCCTTCTCGATGACATCACGCATGTCGTTAAAGATGGCACACGATGAATGGTCGGGAAGAAACGTGTAGTCTGACATGTTACTTGTCCACGCCACGACAAGATTTTAGGAGTCAAAATCGTGAAATCTGACACAGTGACTATCGTGACCGACAAAAATATTGTGTAGTCTGAACCTGGCATTATTGACGCCTCACACGGTCGACCCAATTTCGAATTCATCTTCTGTCCAACTCGTTCTTCTCCCTTTTCACAGGGACATTATAAAACGCTTAACGTGAAAAATGCTTAACGTGGCTTAATGCATTAAAACTGTGTTTTTATAGGACCAAACTCAGTAAACACATTATTAATAAAGCATGCTATGTACAGACAAGCAGATGAGCCCAGAATGCGAAGGCAACGCATTTAATACAAAAATGTGAGGGGTGTACTCACTTCTGTGAGATACTGTAATGTACAGACAAGCAGATGAGTCCAGAATAAGAACACAACGCTTTTAATTACGCAATAAGTGTTTTCCTCCCATGAAAACATTTAACGTGGCTTAGTGCATTAGAACAGTGTTTTTAAAAATACAAAACTCAACAAACATTATTAATAAATTATACTATGTACAGACAAGGTTGATTTATTTATAATGTTTATTGAGTTTGGTATTTTTAAAAACACTATTTTAATGCATTAAGCCACGTTAAGCATGTTTCTTATGGGAGGAAAAAGCTTAAGGTGTAATTAAACGTGTTCTTATTCTGGACTCATCTGCTTGTCTGTACATAGTATGCTTTATTAATAATATGCTTATTGAGTTTGGTCTTTTAAAAGCACTGTTTAATGCATTAAGCCATGTTAAGAGTTTTTCACGTTAAGCGTTTTAGAATGTCCCTTTTCACATAACATATCACATTGGAAAGGCATTTATTTTCAATACAAATGAAGGAAATAATCGAAAAGTTAAAAATAAAGTTCTTCATCGTGGGTCTTAATTGGTTAGGATTAGGGGTAGGTGTACAGGGCTTTATTGTCTCAATAGGCAGTGGTGTATAAAGTACCTAAAAGCCATACTCAAGTAAAAGTACAGATATCTTACCAGAAAATGACTTTGGTAGAAGTTGAAGTCACCGTTTATAATATTACTTGAGTAAAAGTCTTAAAGTATGTGATATTTATTGTACTTAAGTATGAAAAGTATTTTTTAAATCTTAAGCATACCTACGTATTGAAAGTAAAAGTACAAGTAAATGCAAAATGGAAAAGAAGCAAACAAATAATAAACGGATATATAATAAATATATATAAAATGTTCATACACAGCTTGAGTAGCAAGATTGTGTTCAGTTTTAACTCTTTCTTCCATTTTGTATTTTTGGGTAAGAATAAGAAGCACTTCATCCGGTGCTTCGTGTCTTTCATTCCAATGATGCAAGAGGGAGAGGAGGAGGACAAAGGAGGGAGGAAAATTTTTAAAGAGCATGCGAGAGTTAGGCAAATTGTTAATTTTGTTGTAATAGTATGTCAAATATATATATAAAAATGTTCATACACAGCTTGAGTAGCAAGATTGCGTTCAGTTTTAACTATTTCTTCTATTTTGTATCTTTGGGT
>NW_015656630.1:2882936-2883867 GCF_001515625.1 Sinocyclocheilus rhinocerous
TTTAACCCTTGTATGGTGTTCGGGTCTGTGGGACCCGTTTTCACTTTTTATCAAAAGAAAAATGATTAATTATTTTTTCAAACTCAGACTCATTGGCCTTGGCTCATTTTCTGTGAAGAACATTTATCAGAACAAATTTTCAATGACCTCTTACTGTACACCAATGACCCTCGGGGGCTAGTAAAAGGATGTTCGGGCTAGTAAAATGGTGTAAATTTTAGGTCCTGTGTACCCTCACTCTGTCCTCTTATGAGTATGTGTATGTGTGATTATGTGTGTGTGTGTGTGTGTGTGTGTGTGTGTGTGTTTCTGCCCCTGCCTTTCCCGCACAAGGTTGTAGCACATTAATTCATAAATGTGATCTAAAAAAGGTAAAGGACAAATATCAACCGCTTATGCTGTTTATATTGCTTGTAATTGGGATGAAGTAAACATATGTTGAGTATTTTAATATATAATTTTTGATTGTGTTGAATTAAAAACCCAAAACTGCAGCGGGTCCACCAGACCCACAAACACTGGCTGAGCAACAAAAATATGAACACCACACAAGGGTTAATGTATCTCAGAGGGGACATGGATGCATTTAAACATCAGTTACAGATGCATAAATAGGCCTAATGTTTTGTTTTTAACATAAAACTTTGAATACTGATATTTGAAATAATTTAAAACATGAAAAAAAATAGTCGAAATGTGAAATTAAAACCGCCAGTAGGTGACAGCAAGTGACTGTTAATGAGTGAGTCATTGAGATTCAACCGATTCATTCAAACGACTGATTCATTCAGAAACAAAGCATTTGACTCTGTTAACGAGTGAATCACTGAATAATTTATTCAAACGATTCGTTCAAAATGCAGATTCATTCAATAAGTAAACACCGTCCATTTCTCAGAGACGCAAAACAGTGCTGTGATCTTTGGAACTA
>NW_015656630.1:2884211-2895750 GCF_001515625.1 Sinocyclocheilus rhinocerous
AAAACAGTGTTTTTACTTTTATTGGTGCAAAGATGAGTTGTGGTGATATTTATTTTGTACAACATTTGCAACTGCTTTTCATCACCACAAATGAAATTGTGTCATGTTACAGGGATTACTGATTTTTTATTTTAAAATGCAAAGTATTTAAAATTAAAATTAAAATAAAGCTATGTAAACACTTGCATTTTTACAACACTACAAGTGTGTCCCATCAGGTAATGAAAAGTTCGACACACACTTGTGGTCTTCATCCTCACTTGAACACTTGGGCCAAATACAGGAAATACGTCATATAAGTAGTCAAGTGATCAAGTGCAAAGACCGCACGTGTGGGTATTTGGACAATATTTGGACGCTGAATCATTTATTCAACCGATTCGTTTAAACAGCTGATTCATTCAATAAGTAAACACCGTCCATTGCTCAGAGACGCAAAACAGTGCTGTGATCTTTGTTTGGAACTATTTTCGTTAACAAAAACAAGCAATATTATGTCTAAAACATAAGTCACTCATTGCTTTACTGAACTTGTATAAATGATTATTAAATGTGTTCATGCTGATATCTGCAGAAAAACGGTACTTTGTGTGATCTAGATTAAGATAAATATATTAAATTAAAAATGATATAAAAAGCATACAGAAGCACTTTTATGCCGTCTACAATTTAGAATGCCTGGATTTTTTGAGTTTTAATAGACTAATAAATCAATGTGCGTGCACTCAGTGTGTGATTTGGTTATATAGCCTACTTGATAATGTCAGATCGCACATAATTTCAACAACACTTACCATATTATCGCAGAAGATATACTGTATATCGCACACTCCAGCCTCGACTTGAGTGGAAATGAATTCTCTGCAGTTGTGCGCGCACTTGTTTGCACATGAGCAAAGGTATTTTTAGGAGTCTAACTTGCAAACGCCAGACCACTGATTCGTCAAACCTGCTTTACTGCAGTCCGTGTTCTTCCGTGACTATTTTGTAGTAAGTAACGAATATGCTTCGGGGAAATGTATCAGAGTAACAGTATATATTTTAATTAGGAAATGTAGTGGAGTAAAAGTAAAAGTTGACTGAAATATAAAAACTCAAGTAAAAGATACTCCCAAAATACAGATACTCCCAAAAATACCTAAGTACTGTAACGAAGTATTACTTCGTTACATTACACCACTGCAATAAGGTGGCAAATTTTAATAAAAATTAGGCCTATAATTTACACTCAATACATTATTATTGCATACTGATTTCTAATGCAGGCTACTACAATACTGAGGTGCAAATATCTGCCACTAAGTAGTAGCTTCATAACTGCTATTTACACTTATTGCTAAGAAAATACTGCTATTTTTACATAATGTAAGTATAATCTATTGCTATTTACACTTTGTGTGTACTTATAGTCTAAACAGAATCTAAGTAAGTTCAAATAGACGATGCCCACAAGTGTGAATTACAAACTTTCCAAAAAAGGTTCAATTGAACAAACAGCTTCATTCTGAAGAATATGGCAAAAGGTGACATGAATGCATACCAATAGATACAAAATAATTTCCAATAGTTCCCAGCATGTACTGCTTTATGAAAAAAAAGAGACTTAAATTTAAACAATAATAAGCAATTGAAATTTTTGCCATTACTAAATCTAAATTCATTAGACAATAATTCTGTAACTCATTAGATTATACAAAATATAACAAAATTCTTTACATTCTATGCAAAATTCTTTACATTCTAAGCTTTCCTAGGAAAATTCAGTTTGAGTTGAGTCTCAAATTGTTCGTAATGTTATTTATTTATTTATTTTGTAAAATTCAGTTTAAAACTGTGTTTTTATGGACCAAACGCCGTAAACACATTATTAATAAAGCATGCTATGAACAGACAAGCAGATGAGCCCAGAATGCTAAGGCAACGCGTTTAATTACGTGTTAAGCGTTTTCCTAATAACAGTTTTCTATCAGAGGAAAATCCTTAACGTGGCTTTTAGACAGTGTTTTTAAATGACCAAACGCAGGCCCTGTCCACACGAACGCAGGTATTTTCAAAACCGCAGCTTTTTCTATGCGGTTTGGCCGTTCATCCACACGCAAACACAGCACCAGGTCACTGAAACCCAACATTTTTGAAAACTCCTGCCAGGGTTAAGATTTTCAAAAACTTTGATTGCAGTGTTATCGTGTAGACACTAGACAGCGAAACCGGAGATTTTGGTTTGTGATGTCGGAGCATGCACTGTTATCTCCGCCTACTGGAAACTTTTTCAGGCTTACACAGCGTCTCCACAACATGGTGGCAGCAGCAGCAACAATACTACAGGGAAAATCAAATTTACGCCTTCTTTCTTTGCGTGAACATTTGGGCGGCGTTATGCAAATCTTCCCACATCGTGACGTAGACATGTGGGGGCGTGTTAGAACAAGCCATTTTAGGTAGGCGTGGTTGACTCTTAACTTTTATAAAGAATATTTCTTTGGATTTGAGACTTTAGTCTTTGCAACTTTACAGATCTTCTTTATGCACCAAGAGCTTGTAACACTCCAAAGACAAAGGAAAAAATTGAAATTGCATCATATGACCCCTTTAAAAACGGAAGAAGGAAAAATTCAGTTTATAAAAATAACCGTGTACGTGTGGACATGGCCTCAGTAAACACTAGGGCTGCCCCCTATAGTCGACTAACTGTTAGTTGACCAGAAGAGGCTTGGTCGACCAAAATTGTATTAGTCGCTTAGTCGCAAAAAAACAAAAAAACAATTCCATAGGCACAGTCACGCAGTCCTTGAAAGTCCTTGATGGAAAATTTTGTGTAAATTTTACATTGTACATTTTCAGTAAACATGTATTTACGTTCAAATTAAGAGGGTAGTTTAAAATAAAATATATCTCTAGAATGAATGAAAAACGTTCCTTTTGTCATCCTTCCATATTAGTAAAGCCAGATCACAATGACGACTGTAATTGTGCAGATGCCTATGAAGAGTGGCTGGAATTCAGGAATATGTGTCTGTTGCCAGGACTTGAATTCTTGTAAGTATGCTTAAATGCCTTATAATAAATATTAAAGGACCATTTTTACAGTTCATTAAAAATTATGCAAATAATATCACATTATGTGCATTTTTGGTCCTCAGGCTGCTATGCGTACCGCTGCTTTCCTTGCTTTACCTGCACCACCACTGGAGAGTTTGGGGAGAGCACCTGTCTGCCTCTGCTGGACATATTCGGCCCAGGCATCATGGCAGCTTTCGGGGTTCCAGTATTTGTGCCATCTGTGTCTCTGGGAATGAGGGTGGCAGTTCGCCATAAATACGATATTGGGGTGAGTTTTTCCTTTCCCTCTACCAGTGAAACAGGAAATCAAAGAGGGCTTCAAAACAATAATTTGTTTGTATGTGTTGCAACAGGGCAGTATCTGTGAGGACATCATGGTGTCTTGCTGTTGCATGTGGTGTTCTTGGTGTCAGATGAGTAGAGAAACCAAAGCACGCAAACAAACGGTCACTGTACTGACAACACATCCCATGATTCAACCCATTCCAATGGCAACCACCACACAAGTTATCGCTACACAGCAGGCGTTTGGAGGGATCAATGTGGCACCGGTAGCATTCGCTCCTGCAGTCCAGATGGCACCAATTTCGTCTGTCACAACAGTTGTTAAATAGATGGACTGCTACTTGCATCAATAATGATGGCATGCATAAATATATAGACACAATATATAGAGACTATAGTAACTGATGCATAGTGTAATATCTAACCTGCTTAAATTATATTTTGTGAATGGCTTGGATGCATTTGGAAAGTGCCTGTATCTTTATATTGTTTAGTCTCTGATGATTTTTGATTAAATATTTTAAAGTGATCTTGTCTATGAATAACTAGTAGCAGAAGTGAGCACAACTCATTTCTGAAGAAAACTGAGATACTGTTTACAGGAATAAATATATATGTTGTGCTTCAAAAATGGAAATAGAATCAGATTTCTTGAAAACTAAAACATTTAACGTAAGTGAAGTTGTAGCATGGCTGACTTTAAAATTTAAATGCATTTGTGTTTGCAATTCAACATTTGTTAACACAGCACAGTTCATTCTGAATATCATGCTGGACAGAAAAAATTAGGGCTGAGAAATGTTTCACAAGAAAACAAAAGAGGAATTATGGTAAATAGGGAAGCTAATCTCTCGTCCTTCAGAGACTGTGTGAAGGCTTTTTCTTTTACGTAGCAACATTTTTTGTGGGACTGAAACTGGAAGACTCAACTCAGGTATGTGACCTAACAAACTATTTATACATTGATATTGAACTTGCATAGTTTTAATTTATACACCATATATTTATACATGCACTTAAAAGAAATATGCATAAGAGAACTCAGTCTTTATATTTTAGTCCATTTTAAATGCTGTGTATTTTCTTAGAAAGGCATTTAAAGTGATTTTCATGCTGATTATTTTTGTTATTTTGAGAGAGGAAAAAAAGAGAGAAATGTGTGGATACATTTCCCTCATTTTCCTTTGGATATCCCTCCTTCTGTCTTTACCCTGTGGTTATAATGGCGATACGATCCTGGTTTTCCCCGTTGATGGCAGTCACTGGGTGAACATGGAGGTACTGATTTAAATACACAGGGACAGTAGTTTAAAAAAATATTGCACTATTTCAGCAAAGTTCACTATTTCTGGTGTGGAAGCCTGTTTTCACCTCAAAGTAAAAACAAAAAGGTAATTTAAAGGAATAGTTCACCCAAAAATGGAAGTTTGTTGAAACATTATTCACACTCAGGTCAAGATTTTTCCATTTTGAACTGTTCCTTTAAGATAAATAAAGTTGCATTTGTGAGATATAAAGTTGCAATACTAAAAAATAAAGTCACAATCAACTGAAAAATTTGTCACAACTGTGAGATGTAATGTCCCAATTGAAAAATGTGAGGTGAAAACTGGCTTCCATGTACCGGAGCTCCTCTGGAGATACATACATAAAAAAGCAATCCAAAACACAGAAAAGCAATCCAGCTTGCTTAGTATGATTAAAACCTAAGTGCACTGTATTACTGCCCCCTAGGTGCTGGTGAAGAAGCTGCACTCTCATGGACACGAGCTGAGTGTGATTCGCCTGACGGACAGCTGGTTCATCCAGGAGAATTCACCTTACTACACCTCCATTACGGTGAAGCTTAAAAAGAAATACATAGGCCTGGACCTGTTTGAGAGCGCAGTACAACGGATTCTTGAGGCCCACAGGAAGGGCCCAGTGATGGGTGTGCTGGCCCAGATGTCAGAATTGATTGGCATCATAAAGGTGGCTCACACTGCAAACTGTGCCATGCTCACCACCATGCTAGAGAACAAAGATCTGATGACACAAATAAAGATGGAGAACTATGACTTGATGCTCACTGACCCTGCCATGCCAGGTGGAGTCATCCTGGCACATCACCTCCAACTTCCAATGGTCTATAACGTCCGTTGGATGAGTTTCGGAGAAGGCCACTTCTCCATCGCACCTTCTCCCATATCCTACGTGCCTGTTCCCGGCTCAGGTCTGACGGACCAAATGGGTTTGTTAGAAAGAACCCGTAATCTTCTACATTATGGGTTGAACCTCATTCAAGAGCGCTGGCTGGTGATTCCCATGTATTCTAGCTTGTTGCTCAAATACTTCCCTCCCGGCGCCGACCTCCTAGTCATGCAACAATCAGCGGAGCTGTGGCTTGTTCGTGTAGACTTTGTGTTTGAGTTCCCACGACCCTCCATGCCAAACCTCGTCTACATTGGCGGCTTCCAGTGTTGTCCGGCCAAGCCTCTCCCTGCAGAGCTGGAGGAGTTCATGCAGAGCTCAGGAGAACATGGGGTGGTCGTGATGTCTCTGGGAACTCTGATTGCAGGATTGCCCCGAGAAGTCATGGAGGCCATTGCCACAGCTTTCGCCCGCATGCCGCAGAAGGTGATCTGGAGGTTTATTGGCGAGAGACCTTCATCATTGGGCAATAACACCCTACTGCTTCAATGGTTACCTCAGAATGACTTGCTGGGCCATCCGAAGACCTGTGCTTTCGTGGCTCATGGGGGCACCAATGGTCTATACGAAGCCATCTATCATGGGGTGCCAGTGTTGGGACTCCCTTTGCTATTTGACCAGCTAGATAACATTGTACGTCTTCAGGCAAGAGGGGCGGCACGGATGCTGGATGCAGCTACTTGCACCACAGAAGAGTTCCTTGAAGCTTTGAGAGATATCTTAGAGAACCCAACGTATCGTCATAACATGCAGAAGCTCTCCAGTTTACATCGAGACCGGCCTTTGCATCCTCTCGACAAAGCAGTGTACTGGATCGAGTTTGTCCTGCGCAATAAAGGGGCACCCCATCTGCGTGCTGAGGCTTACAACATGTCCACGTACTCCTACTACTGTCTAGATGTGGCTGCATTGGTTCTCCTTATACTTCTGCTGACTCTGGGAGGTGTCTACACAATATGGATACGAAGACGGAAAAGAGGGACAAACACTAAAGCTAAAAGTATTAAAATTGTTTTTGGTAATTGAAATAAAGCTGAAATAAAATATAAATATTAGGCTAGATGAAAAGCATAGATATGTTGCCTTAGCAACTAACTGAAATAAAATACTAAAATTCCTAAAACAAAAAATGTATTAAAGCTATATAGAAATATTAAAAAAGACAAAAGCGCATAACAAAATGACTAAAGCTTAAATTAAAAACTGAAAATATCAAATAAAAGCTAATTCTAAATATTAATAAATGCTAAAGTATATAAATAATATAAAAACAACACTGCCTTCCAATTCTTTCTTTATCAGGTGTTTTTCAGTTGGCTTTTTTATTTCGATAGGACAGTTGAGAGGTGACAGGAAAGTAGTGAGAGAGAGAGAGAAGAACAGAAATGGGACATGACACAGGTTAGACTCGAACCCAGGTCCTCATGAGCACAATGGCTCTTCGTTTATGTCACAGCTCTGACATGGTAATATTTCCTCTATTTCTTTCTTTCTTTCTTTGCCTTTAATTCTCTCCCCCCATTTCTTGCGCTCTTGCAGTTCCCTGCCAACTAAACTGTGTTGGCGATTAGGTACTGATCCCTTCCTGGAATCCTTGAAGTAATCCCCCTTCTTGCACACAATGCATTTAAGGGCATTTGCAAAAAGAAAAAAATAAATAAATAAATAAAGAAGTGAATCACCAGTGACAAACAGCTGCTGGTCAATATTCTGGAATGATGCAACTCTTTGCAAGATGTGAATGGTTTAAACCAAGTTGTATAATCTATAGTCAGCCTGTTCAGGATGTGACATGCAGTTCCAAAGTGCTGTGTTGAAAGCTTACAGAACATCTAATCATTTGTAGCTCCAGCAATGAAACAATTTGATCGTAACTATCCACATATGCGTTGTGTAAAACATGGTTTCATTTTAACACGCATTTATATTTTGCGCCAGATCACCAGCAGATGGCGCAATGGATATATTCAAAGTATTGCTTGGAATAATTCTTGTGCAATCCAAACTCAGATTATAGCCTATATTCTGTCACATCAGCCTGGTGCTTTTTATAAACCATACATCAAAATGCCATGGTTTCATTAAAGCAAAAATGATCTAAACGTTAGATGATCACAAACCTGCCCAAAATGCTGCGTGGCACAGCACGTTCTCTTTACCAGCCAGAGGAGGACATCCTTTTCTCCAGATTTGAGACAGGAGATGACTGGAAGCACATGCAGGGACAAAATGATAAAAAGAAGACAGGCAAGGATGAGAGAGGTCTAACTGATTGAGGGGACATTAGCCAGGGCTGTATTCACTAATGTATGCTTCTAATGACTCGTTATCTCATTATCAATCTTATTCTCGCTCATCTTTTCTTTTCCTCACTCTCTCCCCTTCCTCTCTATCTCTCTATCTCCTCCCAATCGACCAGCAATGATGGGAATAACAATTAGGACGCTAGGCTGCCAAATGGCTATTTTAATTAGCCTTTCTTAGCAAAAGAGAGAGAGAGAGGTGGGAAGAGAGATCGAGTGAAAGAGAGAGAGAGAGAGAAAGAGACTAATGTTCTTCATAAATGCTACAGATTAGAAGGTCATTAGGCTTTTGCTTGAATTAATGATTAGGAATTCCTGCAGGTCATAGAAACTTATTACACAAGCCTACTTAACATTAATAGAACCATCCTATTTGTGTTAAACACAAAGAAATTAAAACTAAAAACCAATTACAAAGAGATGACATTGTCTTTCGCCCTCCCCCTGGTCACCCATAACGGAGAAGCGGTGTAAAACTCTCTGGACAGTAGCCAGAGACTTTAGTCGCACGAGAACAAAATGATCGCGGTTCGCTCATATCATTTCAGTTTTTCCCGGTTTTACTCCATGGTCATGGTTTTCACCCTCAGCTTTCAATATCTTCTGCTTTTCCACTATGTGTCCCGTCATCCTCAGTAAACCACGGTGTTACTCCGCCGCTTCCCGCTCATTTTGATACGTTATTTTCTTCAAACGCACAATGCAACATTCTTGTGTGTTATTTGTTCATTTGTGGCTTGTTTGGGACAGGGGATGGTCTGGCGAAAATCTCTTCAGAGGCACTTTCCATCCCAAAAGAGATAGACTACTCATTTCAACCCTCTCTTATACTTATCCCCCTGACGCATAAAACTGGCAAAAACACACACACACAAGGCCTAGCCTACTTTTATGTGCGCAAAGCGCACATACAGAACAAAAACATGTGCATCACATAGCAAAAATAATACATGAACAGCATACAACATAAAATCATGATTAAAAAATTGTCTTCTGAAGCCATAGCCGAGATTTGTACGAGGAACAAACCGAAATTTAAGTCACTGATAATCTTCCCCTCCAGTGAGCTGTTAACCATGCAATGAATCAATGAGTCAGTGAGTTGAACTTGAACCGAATGAATTCGATTCATTAACAGATCATTCAGTCTGTGTTTGTGAAAGGAATCTGAAATGATTGAATGAAAAGATCAGACTCAAAGGAACACTTTTAAGAAAAATGGTTCTAAACACTACCAGTACAAAGTCATGGGATTGCACAATTACTTTAATATTTTTCTTACTGTGTTTATACTCAAGAACTAAAAACTTTAACAATATATGGATCATAAATTCACTATTTCTGTCACTGGCCTGCTTAGTGGAGAAGAAGAGTGAAGTATCATCAACTGAACAGAGCTGGCCACACTTACCCTCTTAAAAATAAAGGTTCTTTATTGGGAACTTTGAAGAACATTTCACATCCATGGATTCTTTCCATTGCACAAAAGTTTCTTTATTGTAATCCTTCAATGTATGAGTGTTCGCTTACAATTTGTAAGTTAAAATTTATAAACATTTTAAGAAGAATATCAAGTGCCTGTTGAGAGTGTGTTGACAGTCTGAGTAGTTGGATGTTGATATATGAGCTGCAAAAAATCAATAAAGTGGCATTGAATAAATTTTTTGACAGTTACAGATTAAAAAAAAAAAATACAAAAGGGTGGGAATAAACCCTATACACTCTGACACAAAGAACCATTTCATCATGCAAGGGTTCTTCAGGATAATATGGTTATAAATGGAACTACACTGTAAAAAGTAATCACTGAATCTACTTAAGAAAACTCTCTAGACAGTAGCGAGAGTCTTTAGTCGCACGAGAACAAAATGATCGCGGTTCGCTCATATCATTTCAGTTTTTCCCGGTTTTACTCCATGGTCATGGTTTTCACCCTCAGCTTTCAATATCTTCTGCTTTTCCACTATGTGTCCCGTCATCCTCAGTAAACCACGGTGTTACTCCGCCGCTTCCCGCTCATTTTGATACGTTATTTTCTTCAAACGCACAATGCAACATTCTTGTGTGTTATTTGTTCATTTGTGGCTTGTTTGGGACAGGGGATGGTCTGGCGAAAATCTCTTCAGAGGCACTTTCCATCCCAAAAGAGATAGACTACTCATTTCAACCCTCTCTTATACTTATCCCCCTGACGCATAAAACTGGCAAAAACACACACACACAAGGCCTAGCCTACTTTTATGTGCGCAAAGCGCACATACAGAACAAAAACATGTGCATCACATAGCAAAAATAATACATGAACAGCATACAACATAAAATCATGATTAAAAAATTGTCTTCTGAAGCCATAGCCGAGATTTGTACGAGGAACAAACCGAAATTTAAGTCACTGATAATCTTCCCCTCCAGTGAGCTGTTAACCATGCAATGAATCAATGAGTCAGTGAGTTGAACTTGAACCGAATGAATTCGATTCATTAACAGATCATTCAGTCTGTGTTTGTGAAAGGAATCTGAAATGATTGAATGAAAAGATCAGACTCAAAGGAACACTTTTAAGAAAAATGGTTCTAAACACTACCAGTACAAAGTCATGGGATTGCACAATTACTTTAATATTTTTCTTACTGTGTTTATACTCAAGAACTAAAAACTTTAACAATATATGGATCATAAATTCACTATTTCTGTCACTGGCCTGCTTAGTGGAGAAGAAGAGTGAAGTATCATCAACTGAACAGAGCTGGCCACACTTACCCTCTTAAAAATAAAGGTTCTTTATTGGGAACTTTGAAGAACATTTCACATCCATGGATTCTTTCCATTGCACAAAAGTTTCTTTATTGTAATCCTTCAATGTATGAGTGTTCGCTTACAATTTGTAAGTTAAAATTTATAAACATTTTAAGAAGAATATCAAGTGCCTGTTGAGAGTGTGTTGACAGTCTGAGTAGTTGGATGTTGATATATGAGCTGCAAAAAATCAATAAAGTGGCATTGAATAAATTTTTTGACAGTTACAGATTAAAAAAAAAAAATACAAAAGGGTGGGAATAAACCCTATACACTCTGACACAAAGAACCATTTCATCATGCAAGGGTTCTTCAGGATAATATGGTTATAAATGGAACTACACTGTAAAAAGTAATCACTGAATCTACTTAAGAAAAGCGAGTAAACATAACTGATTTTTACAAATTTGTTGAGTTTACTTAATTACACTGTGTTATGTGAACTTTCAGGTGGATGCAATAGTAAAACTGAACAACTTTAGTAAACAGTACTTAAGAGCATCTAGTTTGTTGGATTAAAGGTATGTTTCCATTGTCTGGTGCAAAGAACAATGAATACAGTCTTAGAGTGAATACAATTTGAAATGGTTAAGTTTTTTTTTTTTACAGATAGGGTTCTGAATCTTTTTTTCTTCAAGCTGTCAAATAACAGTAAGATTTCAGCTTTTTGGCTTGCCCACAAGATGTTGCTGCCTCATAATTTGTTTATTATGCCTCAGAATGTTTCACAATCATCATATTTATATTAATAACTTCATATATTTACTGGATTTTGGTAATTGCAGCATATGACAAAAACATTAATGTGTTCTGCTACTGCTATTTTAATTTCTTCAATGTGTTGGGAGTCCCTGCATATGCGCAATGTGAACGTGTACAGGTGATTGGAGACCACATAAAAAAAA
>NW_015656630.1:2895772-2899686 GCF_001515625.1 Sinocyclocheilus rhinocerous
CTCAAAAATGATATACTAATTTGCTTGAGAAATTTGAGGCAATCAGTTTCCACAGGTTTTCCAAGTAAGTTCAACTCATTACTTTTTACAGTGTACTAAACAACCTCTAAAAAGCATATTTTTAGAATAATTGATTCATTAATGAGTTAAAAAAATATCTAATGAACTCTTAAGGCAGATGTAAAGATTTTTAGTAATACTGACCTAAATTGTGGTTTGTTTTTCACACAAAGGTATTGTATGATTTCAAAAGACTTACATATAGCATTTGGCATACAAATGGGCTACTTTTATGATATTTTATGGTACTTTTGCATCCTTCTTGAATGCTCCAGTCCTGCATTGTATTTGCATGAAAAAAAAAAAAAAAGGATTTCCTTCCATCCACACATTTAGGCCTTCACAATTCATATATGTACTGTATACAACCTTAACAATAATCATAATGTACAAACCCTCATATTTTAGCAAATAAACATCACAACAATTCCTGTGGCTGTATATTGTGCTTGTATTTGTATAGTGTCCCTCACTTTTCTTTCTTTCGCTCTGTCTCTTTCCTTCTCTTCTTTATCATGACGTGCCCTGAGGTTATGATTGTTATGATTTATATCGGACTGTTTTGAGATCTCTCTCTTTCTCTGCCCTCTGTCTTCATCTCTCTTTAGCTTTCTCATTCCTCCTCTCTCCTTTCTAATCAGTTCTCCTTGCATCCCCCCCAGGTCGATTTGGGGAGTAATAATGAAAGAGATTTAACCCTTTAATGTTCAACCGCTTTGACCCCGAACACCTTCCCTCCATCGTGTTTCACACATACACACCCGAGCACACATATAAATAAATACACACATATTTGACTGTGGATCACAGCACTGATGACGGAATAATTGGAAAATTGTTGACTTCATGAATCCACATGTTTGTGCATTTTTCTCCCACACATGTCCCTTGGATAGAGTCTGATTTTCACCTGTTTTCATCCTTGCTGTCTGTTTTTTTCCCATCCGTCTGCAATTCCGTCTACCTGCCCATCTGGCTGTCAGACTCACGTTCTGTGCATTTAAACCCCTGATGACGTCACGCATAAACAGGATAGCTTCCCACCTAATTATGCGCTGTTAATTACAAATTTGGACTAATGTGCTTAATTAGACAAACATCATTTGCTCTCAGATACAGGACATCTTTTTTTGATTTAGAAAATTATTTCTTTAACAAACAATATAACTTAATTCCAGACATTTGCATAAACAAATGAGCTAATTAATTACAACCAAGCACTTCCTGATGAGTCGAAGGACAATGAGACTCCAAATGTTTTCCTTAGGGATACAGAAGGAGGGAGGGAGAGAGAGAGTTTAAATGAAAGTTTATGAGCTTGTGAGCATGCTAATATGACTCTCTGAGCATGAGGAATTATGTATGTGTGAGAATTTGCTATAAATGTCCAGATAAATAAGTTTAAGTAGCTTACTTATCGGCTGTGGTGGTTCTGCTCTGGCAATATATCTCCGGATGGTATCGGTGTAACACTTAAAATCCCTTATTCCCTCTCTACATTCATCTCTCTCGTTTTCCCCTCTATCTCTTTTTCTGGAGGGTTTGTAGATAGAAGGGCCTCTCCCCTCCTTTTCTGTGTTGGAATTTAATATGCAACTTTTTATTGGAAAACAATCGTGCGTGCCTGCGTGAATCCTGACCGCAATATATCTGTTAGTGCAACTAATCCGATCAGGCCAGAGAGGGCTATTTATCACTGCAAATCCAGGGCATTTCAGCCCACATTTTATTATTTTAATATATTTCTCAGCTATTAAATCACCAAAATGATGAATTAGAACTGTCTGCCACGCTTTCAGCTGCATGACAGAAAATGATGCACTACCCAATTTGAGTGGTCATTTGGACTTTTTAAAGACAAAAAATGATACAGGAAAAAGTCCAATATTTTTGTGTTGTTACGTCTCTGCCGCCTCATCCCTTCTTCTCCCCCCTCTCGCTGGCTGTTTTTAATAAAACACTCTAAGTGAGCTTTATTGCTGTGTTAGAGAGGGCAGGATCACAACTATCTTTAATATACAGCCAATTACCAAACACACACAAACATACGCACTTCACACACATACTTATGTGCACACAAAGACAGGTACACCGACAGACAACTTTGTCTCTTAATCATAGCGGGCAAACATTAACAAATATTCAATCTGTATACACCCACACTTCAAACGGTTGAAGATGAAAATTTATGGTAGGTTGCCAGTTACCTGGGAGAGGTGAAAATATGAATGGAAAGACATATTTTAACTTTCTTTAGATCTCACACAACAACATTTACACTTATTCAGCTCTTCATTTACAATTTATCTTCCTTTCTTTCCTTTCCTTTTTTTGTTGTTTTTCTCTCAAATAATGGGTTTATGCAAAATCTACCAACATGCACCTCATATGTCTGGACAAAAAAAAAAGTCATCTTAAAATATTAAAGTGTATATTAAAGTCATTTTATGTCATCTTAAAATATTAAAGTGTATCTTAATTGATATTGATTTATCATATAGTAAAGTTTTTTAAAGAATTATCTTCTGCTTACCAAGTCTGCATTTATTTGATCCAAAATACAGCAAAAGCAGTAACATTGTGAAATAGGTTTACAATTTAACATAACTGCTTTCTATTTGAATATATTTTCAAATGTAATTTAGTGATCAAAGCTACATTTTCAGCATCATTACTCCAGTCTTCAGTGTCACATGATCCTTCAGAAATCATTCTAATATGCTGATTTGCTGTTCAAGAAACATTTATTATTATTATTATTATCATCATCAATATTTAAAACAGTTGAGTGAATTTTGTCAGGATTTTTTGATGATCCAAAGATCAGCATTTATCTGAAATAAAAAGCTTTTGTAACATTATACACTATACCAGTGGTTCTCAAACCTCTCCATAAAGTACCCTCAGTACGGCACATTTTGTATGTCTCCCTATATCTGCCACACCCACTTCAGGTCTTGCAGTCTCCACTAATGAGCTGATGAGTTGAATCAGATGTAATAGATGAGGGAGACATACAAAATGTGCAGGGCTGGGGGTACTCCAGGACAGGTTTGAGAACCACTGCACTATACCATTCAAAAGCTTGGAGTCAGTATATATATATATATATATATTCATCAAAGAAACCTGAAAAAATTTGATTCAGCTATTTTCAACACAATAATAATAATAAATGTTTTTTTGAGATGTCATTAGAATGATTTCTGAAGGATCATGTGACTGGAGTAATGATGCTAAAAATTCAGCTTTGAAATCACAGGAATAAATTACATTTTAAAACATTCAAATAGAAAAATAGAAAAATATTAAAAATATTTAAAAAATTTGACTATTTTTGCTACTTTGAATCAAATAAATGCAGGCTTGGTGAGGAGAAGAGAATTCTTTAAAAACATTACAAATCTTACTGTTCAAAAACTTTTGACTGGTAGATAGATAGATAGATAGATAGATAGATAGATAGATAGATACAGCTACAATTTCAAACAACGTTTCCCACAAGTTAGATTACAAGTTAGTTTAAGTTAACTAGGCTTTCACGAGCAGAAGTCACGTTCGTGAGAAGGTAACCAGAGCAAAGGTTTGGTTCCCTTAGGACGGTATATCGACAAAAATAATCTCTATTGCTTTCCGTTAGGACAGTATATTGATAAAAATTACGTAGGCTATTGCAAATATTTAGCGCTTTACATCACAAAAGGGTTTTGTTGAAACACTTTTGTTTGAACACAAATGTAGGCTTACTAAATGTCTTTATCTAAAAGACACTTAAGATTCTGTCAGAATCAAATCGCTCAGGGTGCTTCTTAAATATATATATATATATATATATATATATATATATATATATA
>NW_015656630.1:2899718-2916097 GCF_001515625.1 Sinocyclocheilus rhinocerous
TATATATAAAGGTTTTAGTGCCGTCGATTGCTATGATGCAAAGAGCGCTCCATTTATAATCACTAAAAGCTGTCACTCATCTTAGTTCATCGAGATCTCACAAATTATGTTATAATCAGTGAAGTTCTCTACGTTGCACAATGAATCTCTCATTTACATTGCATCGACACTTTGTTATAATGAGATGATTCGTGTCGAACACAACACCTGAACAAAAACTCCAGCAATAGCGGTGAGTGGATTTTAACTTAAACGCCTCTGATTGGCTGTTGGATTCAAGAAATCAACAGATATGTCTGTGATTGGCTACATTGCTCAACGCTGCAAAAACACGTTGAAAGAGAAACCGATCTCCAAAGCGCAAATGCACTGGATAGTTTGCAAAATCTGCAATGAAATGCTATTATTACAGCTTTAACTGAGGGTGCTATTGATTTCGTTTGAGCACCCCCGTAGAACCGGGCCTGGTCAGGCCTCAACAGATTGCACCCCAAAAATGATCCCATCAGTGAATCTTTTAAGAAGTGAATAACACACGAACTGTACAGCTCTGTTTTGACTTCAGGATGTGCAGATATGGTGCTTCACCATCGAGACCCATCACATCAGCACATCGCAGCTTCAAGCACTTAATCTGCCAAGTACACAATAATTACTAATTACCTATTAACTAATTACTCTGCATCCAGCATCTGAAGGCAATCAAAATTACATTAAGCGTGTTGTATCTCCTGTCCACTCCCTGCCCCCGCCCCTCCCCTTGAATGCGGTAGTACCCTGCCGCTCCAGTAGAGGGCGTCAGTGCCGCAGGTGGGTGGTGGGGTACACACTGCTCTGGGACAGCTGGCTTAAGCCTTCAGACCCCATGAGTCCTCACACTAATCAGCTCAGAGCAGCCAGAATCAATTAGCACCAGGAGGGGGGGTGGGCAGACTGGGGGAGACCCACAGAGGACGACTGGCCCCACACCTGGCCTGTCTCTCTCTCTCTCATCTGACGCACTGCTCTTGTCCATTCAGTCATCCATCCATCCATCCAGCCATGCGGATCCTCTTCTAACAGAATAGTTTTTTGCCGATCTTCCTGACTCTCTCTCTCTCTTGCTCTACATTTTAAAGATGTGTGTTAATAACTTTTAAATAGTCTGGCAGCATAGGGCCGCAGGGCTGGTTACTCACCTTATTGCTCTCCTCTTCTCTCTCGTGCGTTCATAAAGTGGCTCTATCTCTCCCTCCTGTTCTCATTCACCTGTACACTCCTTCCCCCTGCCCACATCCATGCCCATTTCCCGCTCTCTCCGTACAACAATAATAGCGAAAAGATGAAAAAAATTGTTTTGAAAAGCATTATGGGACTCGAGAATCTCCCCTCTCTATTTCAGCTAATCTATTCCTCAGTGCTGCTCAGAGAGTGTAAATGATATTTTAGAATGTTCATAAAATACCGTGATATATTCACAGTACCGCACGTATTCCACTTTATGGTTCGCGCTGTCATCGTCTCTAACTCAAATAGAAACATTACATTGAAACAAATTATTGCGCTGGAATAACACACATACACGCGGCAATGAAAATGTATTTTCCTCTCGCGCAAACTCTATACATCAAGCGAGGTACAGTATGATACAGTGTGTATTATAAAAGCACATGTGTCATCTACAAGACTCCTGCACTCTTGTTTGAACACACGCGCGCGCAAGCAAAGTGCAGTCGGCCCGAAAAGTGCTTTATAAACGTACATATAATGATAAATCAATAACGTCTGCGCTTCAGAGTCGACAGAGACGCTGACCAGCAGGTGTCAGTCTGCGTTCCAACTACCGACCGCATAGAGCAGATGGACGGAGAGGGCAACTTTTCAACTCCGAACAGCACGGACCGCGCAACCTCTCCTCGAATAACGAAACGGAAAAAGTTGAAGGAGCGGAGGGATGGAGAATGGGATGAATCGAGGGGAGGGAGTTGAAGATAGCCTTCTCCTACTCTCACACTAATTGCGTTTTCCCTGAGCAGAATTGAGTTCCAGAGAAAGAGAGAAAGGCCAGAGGCTTTTCATAATTGTATCGACAGGAAAATGAATATGATGAATGGCGTTCATTCAGCGCGGCCAGGATTTATTGTCTTATCCTCCGGGCGTTAATCGCTCTAAAAAGTGGGGAGGAGGGAGAGAGGGAGGCAGGAGGAGAGGAGACGGAGAGGGAGAGAGAGAGAGAGAGAATAACTAAATTCCAAACCCCTGTCCTGACACTCCTCTCCCAAACTTATGTCAACTTGCAGAACCCCTTCATTACGAACTGTTCTGGCCACATGGAGCCCCGCCCACAAGTTTTGATTGACACCTGAGGCTCGCCGTTCACCTGTGGGACATTTTGAATACTTCGATGGGGAAACATTCTGAATTTAATTAGCGCTCTTTTTCATTTGAAATTCGCAACAATTCTGAATGAAGGATAAATTATGGATTTCAGACAAAAAAGACCACAGAATCGTTAAAAAAAAAACTCTCTATGCAATTTTTCCCCACCTCACTGTTTCTCTGTCGCTACCCAGTTTTTTTTTTCTATCTCACATTCGGTTCACACATGCGCGTACACACACACACACACACATTCATACACGTCCCAGATAAATCTGGTTGTGGATGCTGTGAATCCAGATGAATGCTCAGCTCATAAAGTGTGTGTTTGAAAGCCATCCATCATGGAGATGTCAGAAAGAAAAGAGCAGAAAGAACCCTCTCTGAGTGAATGTATGTGTGTGTGTGTCCATTGCTTTGGCTCATGAGTGCTGCTGGTTTGCAAGAGCATTTAGTGGACATTGCTAAAACGAACTACAAAGCGTACATCTTTAATTTGGTTGAAACATGTTGAAGCTATTAAGGTAGTAATAAGGAAATAATCACAGTTTTTCTTTTATTTCCTGCATGTAATACACTTGAGTTCACCATACACATTAACATAAATAGCCTACATGATATAATTATCAAACCTGTATGCCTTTATTTTAAAAAGTGTTTGTTGTCAAAGTCCTATATTCTTTGTTGTTTTCCATTAAGTGAAAGTCAGTTGCTTTGAAACCATTGACATATATAGGCTAAGTAAATACAGTTCCTCAAAATATCTTCTTTTGTGAAGATATTTCCCTTTTGGAATGAGATGATGGTGAGTAAATTAATTTTCACTTTTGGAAGAACTATTTTACTCAGAATATGCTAGTAAATTTCCCAAATAATTACAAAGAAATGGCAAGTAACATAAATTAAATGGAAAAGGGAAAAACTGAAATAGTATTTCCTCAGAATACATACTCCAATAATCTTTAATTTACAACTTCACAAAACTTCAATATTTTTTAAAGCACACAAACTGACAATCAACAATACTTTTAGAGCATTTATTAATGTAGCTATATAATGTTAATGCATTTTTTAAAATTTGCATTAACAATTTGTTTAAATTAAAATTCACAAACATATAAAATTAACAATACAAACAATTATAAATGAACATTAGCCTAGCTTAACAAATACTGCAAAACATGCTGTTCATTAGCCTACTACAAGCCCATGATAGGCTACCTAATGCTAATGCTAATGCTAATGCTCCCTTACTGAACCTCACTGTAAAAGGTTGCCATTGTTTTCCAGTGTCCGTAACTAGCACCATTATCCCTTAAATCCTTCAGTAGCCTCATGTTGGATGTCAGCACACACATACTCCAGACAACAAACAACATTAATAGAAAATCCTATAAACACCTTCAAACCAGTCGAAGAGTCCATAAACTGCGCTACAAGTTTATGTCACCACCTAATGTAACTTAAAACTGACAGTTAACTCTGTAAACAGACGAAAACAGCTTGGAGGGGAAAACAACTATTGCTACTAAAAAGAAAATAGGACTAAAACTAAACCCCAAAAAAGTGACAAAACATGAAATGAACGGACTGGAAGTGAGCGGAGATGGATGAGACATAGGAGGAGACAGCGATGCCTCGGGCTATGCTGAGAGACGGTGTGTGTGTATGTATAAATGTGTGTAGGGCAGGTGGGACAGCAGGGAGACTGGTGGCTCAACAGCTTGCTCCACCCTGAGGGCCCAGCGTGCTGGGAGGAGCAGGGGCTGTAGCCGAGGCCTATGCCAACGAGAGGGGCAGTAAGACTGGTGGCAGCTGGTCCGCGCTCCCTCCCCTCCCGCCGGCAGGCAGCAGGCAGGGTGAGAAGGTCAAAAGGCAGTCGTTAGGAAGACAAAGAGAGGCACAGCGACACACTGCATAATCGCCTTTTATTGAGTGCCTCTGACACGATTCACGGCGAGGCTGATACCGATGCCACACACGCGCAAAACACACACACACACACACACACTCACAGGAGCATGTACGCACAGATATAGGCACGCATGAAGAGAAAAAAAAAACACAACGTAGATGTAGGCCTAGTAAGGTTACAGTTAAGCAAAATAAACAACCTGGAGGAGATTAAGGAGTAATAATTACCATCAAGTGTCCCAACAAAAGTTATTCTCCAGGCCAAAGAAGTCAGACTTTCTCAATGGTTCCTGCAGCTGCCCCCCTCAAACATGCACCCCTTACTCGTCTGCCCCGTCTCATCTGCCATTAAAGCGAAACAGAGCCACGCACTCAACCATCAGAGCAGCGGTTCTGCGCTCCACATGCCACAGATCTGCCATCCCCTCCGGCACACACAGTGTCAGTCTACTTTCCGTGTATGACCATCACATCTGCCTGTTTTGATGATGGCTTTACCTGCAAACCTGTTAGCAATGGATTGTGTATGTTTGGTTATGTTTTATATAACATCCTGTAATCGTCCAAAGACTGCCATTTATGTTTATTTTATTGATCCAGATAAGAATATCATGTTATTTAAATGCAAAATAAATGGATAATAGATAACAAAATAGATAACAAAATACTTAAAAAAACAAAAAACAAATGTAAATATTGAAATTATATTAAATCATTAAAATATATTAATATTAAATAGTAAAACAATGTTATATAATAATTATGATATTTGTAAAAAATATATAAATTTCATTTTAATATTAAAAACTTATATGTCTTTATTAAAATGTTTATTATTATAAAATGTATATATTTTTTATTGTATAAAAAAATGTCTATTATAAAAAGTGTTTGTTGTTCATACAAGTCAGTGGAGTCTGGTGTTGTTTTGGACCTCACTAACTTTCTTTGTATTAAAATATTGTGTCATTTAAATCTCAAATAAATCCAAAAGTAGATATTTATATAAAAATTATATCTAAATATTAGATACTATAAAATATGTTAATGTTAAATTGCAAAATAATGATACATAATAATGGTAATAACTATAAAAACAACAACAACAACAATATTAATCTCATTTTGAAACAAATGCAACAAATTTTATTCTTTAGGATAAACAACTTGACATTAAAATAATATTAAATCAATTACATTAAAAATTGTATATAAATATCAAAGCATAAAATCCTATTATATTGTTATAAAATGTTAGTACGTTTAATTGAAATTAATGTATAATGATAATAATAATAATAACATATTTTGCTATTTAATATAAAACAAAACTTGTTTAGTTTGTGGATTATTTTGGATTAGATGGGGGAACAGTAGGCAGTACTGTTTTGTGTTACTGATAAAGCTCATCAAGACAGACAGAATGTGGAAATAGTAAATGGCCATGGTGAAGCATTTACAAGACTACAATCTTTGCATCACATCAAACAGGGTCCAGTCAAACACACACATCGAGAGGAGCACTTCCGATTGCGGCTCATTTCTCCACAGCGTGGTGTGTTAAACTCTCTCCATCTCTTCACTCAATGGAGCGTAGCTCATCTGAACACTGAGCAATAATGAGCCACAGAGATGCACTTGTGTGTCTGTGAACCAAAGCGAGTGAGTGAGAGAGCTCTGCAAGAGGAGGGGGAGAGAGAGGCTATCCATTTCCTCCCTGGGGCAACTTCTCTTTGGCTCTTTGTTGCTGAAATGCTCCCAATGAGCAGGTTACACTAAAGTCTGCTCTATTGTCTTAAACAGCTGTGCGTTGCACTCTCTCTCTCTCTCTCTCTCTCTCTCGCTCATCTTTTTTTCAGGTTCCTCAATCAGGGGCAGTTTCTGAGATCTCTAAAAGCAAAAGCCTGTGGCAGTGCTCCCCCTTACCCAAACACACACACAGAGATCTGCTTCTGTTTACAGTGTCCCACAGTAGGGGGTCTTTCCTGATTCAGCTGCTTTCTCAGTATGCAGATAAATAGACTCATATTACCATACATTGCAGATTACTAATAAAAACAACAAGAAAAACGACAACAATAAGAAGCCTAGAAAGATGAAGAATAATAATTATAGCTGATTGTATGCTGAATTAGAATAATATGAAAAAGATGTTCTGTTCACTGGCATCTAAAAACAAATGTCTGACTGCATTGATCTGTCTTGTATATTTCAACATACAGACTGCTAAAATGATTCAGAAAAATGTACGTGTATTACAGTACAGTGGTCTTTTGTAAACTGATCTCAGTGTGGCAGACTGCTCGTTTTGAAGGCTTATTTAATCATGTTGTGAAACTGTAAATCTATCAGTTGGATATTTGTGGCGACAAATACTGTAAATATGTGTGTATCTGTATTCAGGAGAAATCCTGTAATCTGATAATACTGAAAACTCTGATATGAATCAATTAGGGGAGACAGGAAAGGGAAGTGTTAGTACCAAAGTTACTATTTGTGTGTGTGTGCTATATGTCTCAAATGTTTTATAATATTCCATATTTATCTTCGGCAAATGAAAGTGGTTTAGAAAGCTGCAATGTATGCCTAAACTATATAAATTAACGTCAGCTATAAACAGTGCTGTTGTTACAAACTAACACTGGTGGATTGCCATACTATAGAAAATGTAGAAATGTACAATTTTGTGAATTATTCTATAATTTGTTGTGGTTTTCAAATTTACTTGTTAATAAAATAATAATCACATATGTCATCACAACCCATCACTTTCATTTCTAGAGGTTTAATTCAAATGGTAAACAAATAGAAAAACGTTTTTACTCTGAGCAGCACATGAAATTGGAAACAATAATTCAAATGCATAAACAAATAATGTGTTTGCTGGTCACGCTCACAATTTTGGCAAACAAATAGCCTGTCTTAAAAGTCTTGATCAGTAGGTTTTCTTGTTTAAATTGATATATGTATATATCCTCCACACAAGTTTACGTGTTTAAATATCATAGAAATATAGTGAGCAGGGGTTTAAAAAAAAAACTTTATAATGTGTTTTTTTCCCCGACACATATTAACTGCACAGAATAGGTCAGTGCAAAAATCCATTATGACTAAAATACTTTTTACTTTCTTACCACAAAAAATGTTTAGATTTTTACGCAGAAATGTACACGTTCTACTGTCAGTTCAAGACGGTTATGCACATGTATAGTGAATTCACTGCCCAACAAGAAAGAAAGAAAGAAAGAAAGAAAAGAGAAAGCAAGCAAAAGGCGCAGATGACGCACCATGTAAACTAAATTAAAAGGAGTTCTATTACAGCCCAAGAATAATAAGCAAGAACAACAAGCAGAAAAACAAAGAAAAGCCATAAAGGACATTAGGCGCTGAGCTTTATATAACATTTGAGTGAATATTTCATGGGCAGAGAGATAGAGAGAGACTCTAAACTTTCATTAAGCAGGGTATTTCGCTGGGAGGGAATTTCGGCGCCTTTCACTTTTTTTCTTGGCTTTTATTGCAATAATACAGATATCTCTCTGGCTCCCAGCCCCTCCTCATTCAGCCCATTTCCTTCCTTCAGCCCGTCTCTCTCACTCTATGCTTTTTAAAATATAGTAATAAAAACATACTAGATCCTTTTTAAATGCACTATTACTTATCATGGTCTTTTCATATCGTAGCATCACAGGTGTTTTAAAGCCGCTATAAAAGTGCGTCATTTATTATTCAAAAGCAGCGTCGTCTTTTTGCATATTATCTGAGCGCTTTTATACTGCGGGCTGCCAGACTCCCATTTAAAATGTTCGGCAGAATTGATAACGGCAGACACGCGCAATAAAAACAGCGCCGGGGGCAGGGTGGCACGCGCGCCCGCTCATATGCAGATCCCGGTAATTACTCCAACAATTCGCCAACCATTCCTTTGAGCGAGGGATTTCACGCTTTTAATTCAGTTTTCATCAATCTATTGATTCCCGGCTGCTAAATTGTTTGCACGGGTCAAAGATAAGAAGAGGAGGGTCCGAGTTCTCCTCCAGCACTCTGCCAGGTGAAACCGTTTGTGTCCCTCACAAAATCTGGATATTTATGAGTGCATTTAATACCCACCTCCCAAAAAAGAAAATATTAAATTATGGTTTCATTCAGACCAGAACTTTTCATTGATGTAGGCCTACAAAATTGTAAAAATTCACATTTAAAGCGCTTTTGGAACAACTTTTGAAACAAAACATAAGCCTAATATTTTTATTGCACATAATAATAATAGGCTATCTATAAAACCTATACTTCTTACGACAGGCTATATTTTTAAGCTTTATTTTTTTACATACATGAACAGCGATTTATTTTATTACTGAAGTAAGATAACATGAACACTGGATGCATCCCATCTATCCATCTATCTATCTATCTATCTATCTATCTATCATCTAATGAGAGGGAAACATGTGGCATGATAAAAGCAAACAGGCTCAGAGCGAAACAGTGACCATGGGTCAACGACGGGAATAACGTAAGCGTCTTCAGCCACTGGACGAGGGCCGAACTCCCGGGGGAACGAGGCTTTTTAGCGTCAGCACTCACTAATGGTCTATTAAAATATCAACTACTTCAAAGTAAACGGATTTGCTCCACACCAGCTCCCACCCCTGAAGCTAATCAAACGCGGCGGCCAGGCCAAAAGAGCATAATCATTTTTACGTGGCAGATTACAAGGAACCACTTAGATCCGCTGTCAGAAGATCGGGTGTCCCAACACTCTCGATTAAATAAACGCGAGGGAGTGCAGCTCTCCAAGCGCCAACAGTGCAGGCTCCTTTAGGCGCACAGCTGTGAAACTGACGGTTTCCGGATGCAACCACTAAAGAGCATCTAAAAGTCATTGAAATGATGCTGGGCCTATAAAGGACTCAATCCAGTAACGTTTTAGAAAATATTTAACAGAAACTAAATTATTTACGTTGGTTTAAGAACACTTTAAAAAGTAAGCTGGTGTCTGCATTATAGGCTAACAAAATTAGTAACGTGTGAGTTTTAGGTAGTCTTGCATGTCCAATGTTTAATGTTACCATTATTGTCGAATGATAGCCTACTCTATATCGGACATAAATACACCGTCCCTAAATCGATTTAGAGAGACTTCAGTGAATACTTTTCAGTCTATTTTCCGTTTATTTTTATACCTTTTAGTTTGAATCTTCAGACTATGCTTAATATTCGTAACATTGAGAAGTTAAAAAGCGCTTCAATTAACATGGTTTATGAAAATAAATCAGAATTGTAATGATTCTATCAAAAATAGGAATCCTAAACTTATTACTATTAGGCTATTATATTATTATTATTATTATTATTATTATTATTATTATTATTATCATTAACCTTTATGTTGCATTTTGTCTTGATGCGATGTAGCCTAATGAACAATACTTTCCAACTGCCCCATGGACAAAATAAATAAAAATGATATTTAATTAGTTTTTTCTAATAAAGCCGAGAACGAGTCTAAAGTTGATTGACATATGAGAAAAAAAGGTTGAGGGCACCTTTGAGGTCAAAAGCACTCCTCCAGTTGCTGGAGGCTATATATAAATTCGATTTTTTTTTCTTAAAGCGTGAATTGATCATAGCCTAAGTGTTTCTGATTTTAATATACGACGATTAGAGTTTCTAATCCAGAAAGATTATTAAAACGTTAAAGTCATCTAATTATACATTCCTCATCTCATCTGATGAAACTACTAACTACAAACTACTTTTTCTACACAAAAGGTCCATATGGTAAATAATACAATTGATGAGCACTTTATTTTCCACGAGGCCACGGTAGAATCTCTATTAAATACTCAAGTTTTTAAAAAGCCAGTGATGACGTGCTAATGTCAGCATGTCCATAATAAAGAGATACTTGACCAATTCAGAAATTGGGGACTAAACGATCTGCATTTTAAAGAATGATGTCACACAACACGTTATGAAAGCCAATAAGGAGAGGGAGATTGAGCACTGTCCAATCAGAGAAGAGAAGAGCTCAACGAGTTCCGCGCAGGGATCCGGTGGAGAGAGAGTGCCAGAAATCTGCCAAGTCCTCGTGCCAAAAACTTTTCACCCAAAGACGAATGCGTCCAAACCATCCTAAATCAAGAATTGAATCTCGAGGAGTAATACATCACAAAGTAGCTATTACTAGGGATTCTCTCACTCATAGATCTAGAGTTTACCATAGCACAATTCCAGGGCAGTCCGAAATTGTCTGTGGAATAAACTCACTGGAAAGCTTCGGGTGGTGAGGATGGACCGAGCCCCAAGCTCTAGCCCAAGTGGCACCAGTCAAACATCACAACCTACCCAACATGAACCCATCAGCTTCGGCATTGACCAGATTCTCAGCGGCACCGATCAAGAGCCACAGCAGAACTCGACCAGGAATAACTCCGAGAGCAGCAGCAGCAGCGGCAGCGCGAGCGGAGGCAGTTACCATCTCGGCAGCCCAACAGGAGCGAGCGCAACGCCGTACACACTAACCGGCACTTTTCACGGCATCGCGGCTCCATATGAGGAGTCCAGTCCATACGGAGTGAACTTGACCCTTGCACACGGAGGAGTGATTAGGGTCCCGGCTCACAGGCCCCTGGCCGCGGCCGTGCCTCCACCCATGGCCAGCGCGGTGCCCGGTCTTGGGAGCCTCAGTTTTCCCTGGATGGAGAGCAGCCAGCGCTTCGCAAAAGACAGGTTTGCAGGTAAACAAATAGTCTTATTCTTTCGATCTGTTCATTTTTCTAACAAAATCCTCGTGGTTGAAGCTATCAGAATAAGGAAATGGTGAATTGTCTGAGAAAACAAAAAATCACTCAAGTTCACATTTGCGTCTTATATAACAAAAACACAAACATAATTGCAAAAAGTCCAAACTCTATGTGAATTAGCTATGTTTTAAAATATTTGTAGTTTAAATGTCGGTGGTCTGTGGATTTTTGACAGTAAAAGTCGAGCAGACTTACAACGTATGAAATGTAAAACACACATTTCTAAGACTATGGTGTGTGTTTTTTCTTGTTTTAAATATATTTATTTTGAATTCTGTTTTATTTATTTATTTTTTATAGGACGGCATAATTATGAGAGAAGAACTAAAACAACAACAAAACATTTGAGCTATTGTTGGTGGCACGCTATAATAACAGTACTTTAGCAATAACTTTAGGCCTTATTTTATATTATATATAAATAAAGGCCTTATATTTAGGCCTTATATTATGTGATGCTTTAGTTAGCCTATCATTAAACTAGCCTACATTTAAATAATTAGACTATATGTTTTATTATAGCCTATTCATATGAACGCACCACAGATTACTTAAATAGAGTAGCCTAGCCTATATTTAAAAATGTCTTTGCGAGTTATCGCAATTAAAATGTATTCCCCAAAATAGCATAATGCACTTTTAATCATTTGCCATTTTAGTTGTGCAAATTGCGATGCTGTTGCATGTGTGCTCGTGAAAGAATCACAAGGATGAATTGGTGGAAGTTTCAACAATAAATATTAGACAGTATGTCTGGGAAACTTGATCCTGCTGTTTCCATAAAGAGCCGGCAGATGAATGGACGCTGCTGAGGAGCTCGTTTTAGTTTTATTTGACCTTGAAGAGCGTGAAACACCTGTGCCGGTTATGGGCGAAATTAAATGAAAAGGCCGATAGAAAGTCAACACCTCAAAATGCTCAGCTTAGGTCAACGTGTCTGTTAACAGCACGAGCAAAAATATTTTTGTTTTCATGATTTTGCTTTATATTTAAGCCTATTGGACATATGCAATTTTTAACACATATCTGAATAATTGTGTAATAACTGAAATCATCGCGTTTTTTTAGATTAACCAGATTTAATTGGATATACAGGCTTATTTTTATTATTATTTTTTGTTTTTCAAATATGTATTGAACATCTACCAAGCGGGCTACATAAATACAGAAATAAATGAGTATTGTTTTTATTTAGTTTAACCGCTCTTTTGCATACGAATGTAAACTCTTATAATTCAGAGCTGTCACATAGATCACCAGCTTTCTTTATTCTGGGGTAAATGCGAACGCTGTGCCATTAGAAAGACATATCAATATTTCACCAGCTTTAATTATTGCCACCTATAGCTGCGGTAACAGGCGCTCTCTGCTGCTGTGTGTACACTTTTGAGAAGAGGAGGGGCTGCTTGAACATTACACAAATGTAATGTCTAAATAAACTGGATATTTACCTCCATGAATCAATTACATCTCCACAACAATTAACAAAATTTCACTTAAATGAATTATATCTAAATCTATATGTTGGCAAAATATTCACACAATTAGTGATTTTTTCCTCAAAGATGACCATATCTTCTTGTAGCTTTGCTGTAGTTAATTTCACCCTGTAATTCATTGTTTGCACTGGAAACTGAATATCTTCAGTAAATGTGCACATGAGCAAATTTGTGGCAAATGTAAAACTTCTACTCCTCTAATTTTCTCTATATCATCTCATGTCAGACGGCAGACGGCGGAAGAGAGGGAGGCAGAGCGTCAGCAGGCCAACCGGCTGATGATTCAACTCCAGCACGATGCCTTTCAGAAGTCTTTGACTGATTCAGTTTCAACAGACCCGCTCTGCATCCACAGCTCATCACTCTTCGCCCTGCAGAGCATACAGCCTTGGGCGAGCGAGGAGAGCGGCAAGCTTGGGGGAGTGACTGCGCTCGTATGAGTACCAGAACTCAAGAAGCAAATGACATTCTCCTTCTTTTTCGATGGACTGGGATGTTGGCTGACCTTATCTCCGTCCTAAAAGACTATTCCATTCCACAAAAAAGCGAGGAACTAATATTGGCCATCCAACAGTGAGCAAACCCATACAAATAAAACGGTTCTGCGTACGAGCCTCTGCAGAATAAATGAAGTCTGTTTTCTGTGGTGTGTCTGTGCATACAGAGACTTTTATCCCCATCAGGGTCAGTTTCATTGACAAAATGACTTATAGAATGGAACAGGCCATCTCAGCTGACCCTTTTACAGATCCTCTGATCTTCTCCTCCATCCTTTCATTTGTCCTTCTGCCCCCCTGTGTAATTTCTCCACCACTCAGAGCTGTAGAATACAGGATTAATGCAGAAGAGGGAAGTAACGATGAATTACTTATTTATAATGTGAGCTGCACGACCTAAAATGCCCCCAATCTGGCCATTTGTGAAAATAAAAGGACATAAAGATGGACAAATAGACACACACTTTTCCCTTTTTGTCAGGCTGGGTATGCATATTTCGTCTTTTTGTGGTTCAAAAGATAACCAGCTACTTTTGTTTTTTTAATTTTATGAAACTGCATCCCGATTATTTGAGGAATCGCATGAAGCGTTCAAAAGAGAGGCGTATGACATTGTACGGGGTGGTTGCAATTTATTTTATCGGTTAGATTTATTCAGCAGTGACTCCAAACGCCGCTCAGAAACTCCTCAGAATCATGCTTCGATGGTTGAATGTTGTGTGTCAGAGGGAAAGAACAATTTCAGAAGAAACAAGGGTTTGTTAGATGATGTAGGTGTGCTGTTGCATCCCAAACTCTGTATTATACTTTGTATTTGATAAATATGTAAATAGCAAACAAAAAGTAATAAACATTCTGTTTTGGCATTAACACAAAAGGTGTGCTTTGCTTAATTTGTTATTCCCCTAATGGTTTTTTTTTGTGTGTTTTGGGTAATAAATAAACGAACAATATAGGAAATTACTGTCATTAGGAGAACAGCTGCTGTTTGTATTTGATGCAACATTAATAGGATATGTTTTGTGTGATGTTATTGTACAGCTTATATGTAACCTGAGTAACAGGCCTCTCAACAAATCCTAAGAGCATCAGCAATCCATCTATTTATGAGGGTTTTTAGTATTTATCAATCAATAATATAAAGTCTAACTTGACATCTAAAAGGTAAAGTGCATGAAGACATGGAGTAATTTATAATAATGAGGAACAGAGTTTTCCTTTGACTCAGCAAGAGTCAGAAACTTGGGCTGATTAATGCAGCACACAATTACACAAACCTTTAAGTGAAAGCTGGTTTAATGTGCAAAAAGCATTTTACTTCCTAACAGTCCTTCATTTTCTTTGTCAATTATTATATGGAAAAAAAAGCTTGATTCTAAAATTGTGCAGTGCATCCAGTTTTTTTGTACAGTTTAAATCCAGTTTAAATGCATTTAAAAATATACTCTAATACTGCAAAAGCAACAGAAATATGTTACAGTGTAGGTATATGAAATACTAGGTATTTTATATATAAAAAAATCACAATATTAACAAAAAAGATTTTAAATCTTGAATAGCCAGATTCCAATTTTGCCTGAAAAATTATTTAGTGTGACAGAAGGAGGTCAATGAACTGTGTGTCAGACTCTTCATGACTTACATCTCTCACTGGCTTTTCCTTCTTTATTCATACTACAGCAGCCCTGACGCCTTTCACTGTGGCTCGGCGTATTGGTCACCCGTACCAGAACCGCCTTTGCTTAATTTGTTATTCCCCTAATGGTTTTTTTTTTTAGAAGAGGCATTTTCCAAATCCCTAAGCAGCACTCTTCTCTAGAGTAATGTGTTGCTTTCAGAGGTCCTACCACCGCTCTACACAACTTGATCGACAAATAAACACTGAGTCCTGGTAGTTGCTTGCAGTCGATTATGCCTGCCACAGCAAAGAAGCACTTATGTCCTCAAGCAGATAAATGCGGGATCCTGTGGGACCATAAAAATGCCTTTATGCCCACAGCAACCAACTCCCTCCTCCCAAAGTGCTGACTCTCAGGAATTGACCTGTTTTAAAGGCCTGGGTTGGGGGTAAATGGAGGGGTGTCTTATGTCTTATGTCTTGTGATTTAACAGACTCCTTACATTATGATGCTGTCGAAGCCTCAGCAGGGTGAACCTGTGGAGTTCCGCCACAGCTCTTTGTGGACAGATGGTTAGTAGTGACCTGTGCCAGGGCCTCTTTGACTGGAGAGGGTGAGGTGATGTGTACGGTTGAGTCGGGGTCATCTGAGAAAGCCTTCGGTAATATAGACTCAATGCTCAAGATCATTTACACAGGAAGTATTCCTGGCTCCTTTCCACATCTACAGCAATGACATCACTTCTACGGTTGCTCAACTATAAAGTGATTTGTAAAGCGTGATGTTTTACCGCCCTCTGCTGGCTATTATGTGCAAGTGGTCATCTACAGCCACAAACTCGGAACGAAAAATTGAATATATTAAACGTCTAAAAGATGAAAAATAAATGTAACATATAAATATAGTAAAACAATCCAACTTGTTTCAAATGCTAAAACAGTGTAGAGTTGGTGTAGAATAGTTTTGCAAAAAATAGCCAATGAATATTGGCAAACCTGTGGCACCACAGAGCAACCTGACAATTTTGCTAAACTTTTTTTTATAAGAGAACTCTTCGCTATTTATAATACCGTACGTCTTTCTCCCGAGTGCAGATCTGTGAGCTGGAGAAGCGCTTCCACAGACAAAAATACCTGGCCAGCGCTGAACGAGCAACTATGGCTAAAACTCTGAAAATGACAGACGCCCAGGTCAAAACCTGGTTTCAAAACCGCAGGACCAAGTGGAGGTGAGACACAGAAAGAAAGGTTGATATATTCTAATGGAAAATGTAGAAATGTTGAGAAAAATGGTGAAAAATTCAAGTGTGATCTCACATCAACAAAGGCACAAGAACACCGCAATTTCACTAGACTATATTTCCCATTGCATATCTTTTTTTCTAAACGTTTGTCTGGACATTGATAATGTCCAATAGCACACTGTGAAATAGGTGCCCTGATTGTTTTAAAACTGTAACATGGTTTTACCCAGAGTTGTAAACAGGCAACAGAAATTATTGGAATGATAGAAAGATTTACTTGATAAAATTTCACGGCTGGACATAAAATCATTAAACAGAAAGAAATGCATATTTCAACTGCCATATTTAAAAGTTAAATAAACTAAAGACAAAAAATGTAGGCCTTTTAAATATATATATATATATATATATATATATATATATATATATTTAGACTAACC
>NW_015656630.1:2919973-2931851 GCF_001515625.1 Sinocyclocheilus rhinocerous
TTGGTAGAAGCAAACAGAGCTGGGTAGATTACTTACAAATTGTAGTCCGTTACTTATTCCACATTACATGACAAAAATTGTAACGTTAACCTAGTTATAACGTAATCCGTTACATTACACATTTTAGGTAATATAATCAGACTACTTTTTGATTACTTTTAGATTATTTTTGACCTAACTTATCACATCGATTTAAATGGGAAAATATTATAGCCTACCATATCAATATAAACATAAAAAAGTAAGAAAATATGTTCCATTCGTTGCAATTAACAATATAAAGTGCATTACGTCAAGGTTTCCCAAACTGAGCTTTGTAAGGAGCTGCAGAGGGTTTGTAAGTTTAATAAAAGGCTAATTAAATTATAAATAATGTAAAATTAAAAGAAGTCATTTTAAAATTGTAACATCAAACAAAATAAAACACTTAGGCCTACAAAAAAATTGAAATAGGCTATTTTGTGTAGCCTACCTGTATGTCACGCATTAACCAACACAACAGATCTGTGAACATGCAAATATGATTCTTAATTATGAAAATATTTATTTTAAAATTTCAGGGGTACTTCAAGTAAATATATTAGGCGAAAGAGGTTCAGATAACAAAAAGTTTGCCAATGCCTGCATTACATGTAAATAAGAAATAACATGAATTTGTGCATTTTAATGTGTTTGAAAGACAAAAGCCCCCCAAAGGACATAGTAACACATGGTTAAATAACCTACTGAGTGATAATTCAAATAAAAAGTATCGTGTTCATCAGAAGTTGATGCAATGTTGAAACACTTCTTAAACAGGATTTTCGGAAATCCAGTGGCAAATGCTGTGCAGACACCTGACTAGTGACTGGTCTTTGTGTGAATGTCCACAAAACTGGAAGACTTTCTGAGTTTAGCAAGATGAAAAAGAGGAATTAAGAAGAATCAATCAATAAATTTTTTTTTTTGCTATTGTGTGAATAATATGTAATGAAGTAGTCAATAAAAAAATAACTGTAGTCTGATTACGAGTATTTTAAAATGTAATAACCTAATTACAAGTAATTAATTTTTGGAATCTGATTACATAATCCAAATTACATGTAATCAGTTACTACCCAGCTTTGAAAGCAACAACCTTGAAATCAGCCCAAAAGTTTCTGAATGCAAGACAAGGCAAGGCAATCTACAAATGTTTTTGTGCGAAAACAAGTACTGCGTAGGCAGGTTTTTTTCAACTGGTTCCGAGGTAACGTTAGAATTCACAAATCTCTATACAAACATACCGAGGGTAAGATAACATTTAAGTGGGGGTTAACAGTCAAGATAAAAGAAAACTTTCCTCTTCGTAAAATCTGCATTAAGCACGCATATTGTTTAAGCGCAATTAAACAAAGACACCGTATCACATAACACTAATATTCAATATTATTCACGCTCTCTCTCATACTTTATATACAAAAAATCTTTTCACTCATTTTCATGGAGGAAAAAATAAATGCTAGGTGATAAATGCTAGGTGTTCAGACTAGTGGTCGACCGATATATCGATATAAACATAAATCTTTGAATGGCTAATGAAAATTTAATTTCGCAAACTTAGTCGAATCCAGTTGTGAGATCTTGTGAAGTGTGCATGATCGCGTGTTCTCTGCGTGACTTTCGGTCCGTGCAAATTGAATGCTTTAAACATTAAATTCGTTATTTCAAATTATGCTGCGCTTTATGCATTTGCCCACTGTCATATTCATGTTTTCACTGTGTGCTGTATGTAAAATGAGTGTTACCTTGGCTTTATTTGAAAAAAAAATAAATAAAATGATTCCCAAATGGCACACAAACTTCTCAGAATACTGAGTGCTCTGTTGGTTACAGACTAGTTTACTTCCTTTCTAATGATATTTTTATTAAATATTTGTTTGTGGAAAATACTTTGCCATCTAAAGTGTTTATTTTACAAATGTATTTATTAATCCATTTTCAAATAAATTTTTTTTTTTTTAATATTAAAATAATTACAATTATATCGGCTTTATATCAGCCACCCTGCTTTCCAAGATATCGGCATCGGCTGTCAAAAAAACAATTTCCGTCGACCACTAGTTAAGACACTCTTAAAGAACAGAGATGTCACAGTAATGCATAGAACAAAACTTAGGGAGACCCATCAAAACAGTCCGGACTTCTCCAAAAGGAATTTTATGAGCCACATTAAATGGGTTAACACTTGTGAAATATAAACTTTATTTGCATTTAAACCGATTTAATGAAGTCAAAAAAGTAAGCCACATCTGAATTGCAGTCCACAGATTACGAGTTCTGAGATTTAGCTGCACAGACTGTGACATTAACGGTATACATTCTTGACATTTGGATTTCTTACAGTTGACTATTCAATCCCAAACATACAGTACATCCCACCTTCTAGCAGGTTACAGGACACTGACAATTACAAAAATAACATGAACTGCTGAAATACTGGAATTCATCACTGATACCATTCTGAAACCCATTAATCATGCATTGCAAATCAGGTCAAGCTGTTCAAGATTTCAGTAAATTGACTTCTCAGGTGCATCTCTAAATAGAATGCCATACACACATTTCTATGTAATTTTAAAGAAACCATGGATGGGTAGTCAACAAATCTCCATATAAATTTGAGGGTTGAAATCTGCTCAGACTCTCATTTAAGCAACAAGGCTGCCAAATTAAGGCCACACTCCATGGACATGACAACACCACAGGGGTGAGGAGAGGCCAAATTGCAAAGGATGAAAAAGGTCATGTTCTGAGTAAAGTCTTTTCAGAGAATGGCACGGATTTGACATAAAAACTGAAAAGTATGGGGACGAACTTAAAATTGCAGGTAACAAAAAAAGTAAAATCATGGGGGGGGAGCGCCTAATAATTTAAGCAAAACAAAAGATGGTTTAGCTCTTATTTTACACTCTGTCTCCACTTCCAGAGCTCCTCGATTACCTTGGGAGAAAAAACAAAACAGAAGTACAGGTAAGACCTTCATTCATGACGGTTCCTAATATGTTCCTTATGCTAGCATCTATTAGTTTATTATAATTAATTCAAGCATACAATGCCTTGAATACACCTCTTTGATAATTAACATGCTTTTACTTTCATTTATTTTAAACATCTGGCGGCCAAAAAACCTGGGTGTCCCAATATCATAATGAATATCATTAAAACATTATTTCTTAGACAAAAAGCAATGAAGCAGTTATCTTAATTTCATAAATATTTGAAAAACTACTGCATGTCAAATCTAAATTTGCAGTGTTTGATAAACAAAAAACTTTGTCTTAGATGTTCTCAGGGATTAAAGTTCTGTCGCTACGACAGAGTTCTGTCAGTTCATAAAGACAGTCACTTGCTTCATTCCTGAATGATTCAGCCGTTCCAACAAATCAATTGAATGAATGATTCAGTGATAAAATCAATGACTTGCCGCCACCTGCTGGCGGATGTAGTTTCATTTTTAGCGTATAATTTCAGTTATTTGAATCATATTTCTGTATTCAAAATTTTATATTTAAAACATTAATCTCCACATGAATTTATGAATTTAATTGCACTCATGCCACCTCTGAGCCTCATTAAACGTCTGAAAATGTACCTACAAGCCACTTTTGTGTTCTTCTGTGCCAGCTCTGTAGTACAAATTAATTTATTAATACTAATTTCATATGATTGGTAACTTATGTTTTATTTTACATATTGTTTTAAATAGAAATTTTCAGAAGATTATAAACATAAATTTTTGCATTTGACAGATGAAAATGATGCCATTACAAAGGTAAAAAGAAAATACTCCTGTAAGTCACTTTAAAGAGTCAAATCTTCTTTAAGGAGAAAAAAAAACTGCTCTTAAACTGGGTGTGTGTGTGTGACAGGTATGGCTGAGGAATGGGGTTTGGGCGAAGAAAAATTCAGTCAAATTTTTTTTTTTTTGCTTTAACCCCTGCAATATAATAAGTAGAATGTAAATCCGCCAGAAGGTGGCTGCAAGTCACTGAATCATTCATTTAATTGATTCGTTCGAACGGCTGAATCATTCAGTAATGAAACAAGTGACTGTCTTTATGAACTGAAGGAAATCCGTCGTAGCGATGGAACTTTAATCCCGGTGTTCTTTTTTTCTCACTGACAAATATCAATATCAAAACACAGCATGACATGACAAGAAAAATGCATATACCTTTGCGTCTGTGACTTTTAAGCCATGCTTTACGAAGTTCTCAAACTTTGGCTGTAATTTCGGCAATGCTACACCCTGAAAAAACAAACAAAAAAACGTGAGTGCTATTTTCTGGTATGATTTTTTTTTCCTTTTCAATAATATCATGCACAAATCAAACTTTTCCCATTGTATCCCAAAGCATAGAAGGATGATAGTTCCTTGTGACTTCATATGCAGAAGGGATGCAAAGGAAAACATACCTTTTCTACACTCGCCATAATTTTGGCTTTGATCTCTGGGACAGTGAAAACCCGTGGTGTCTGTGGCGTTTTGGGCGACTGTGTTTTCTTGTCATCCTTTTTGTTCTTTTCAGGAGTCTTGTTCTGTTGTTTAGCAGGCGTATTGGGCTTGGGTCCTTTTCCGTTCTGTGCAGGGGTCTGTGGTTTGGATGGTGCCTTCTTTTCCTGACAGAACAATTAGGAAAATAAGCATTTCTGACCACAGTTTTAAACATTCTACAAGACGTAGTGCCTGATTAACTCATTTCACCTTTACAGGAGACTCTTCTTCACTTTCCTCCTCCTCATCATCATCATCTTCATCCTCCTCCTCCTCATCATCTCTGGAAGGTAAAATTATATTACATTTCCTTATTTTTGAAATACTATTTCTAAAATACTAAGTACCTATGACTTTACATAGATGGCAAAGACAACACATACTCATCGTCCTCATCGTCCTCCTCCTCCTCCTCTTCATCCAACTTCATTTTTTTCTACGAGAGAACGTTGGTTAGAAAATGAGCCACAAAATTACACATACATATCAATGAAAGGACCCTAATTACCGTATTGGCCCGGATATAAGACGACCCTAATTATAAGACGACCCCCCTTTTTCCAGATGTACCTTTTGGAAAAAGGCTTTTTAAGCACCAAATCTTGTTTTTTCTCAGTAAAACACATTTTGTCTTCAATTATTTTCATATTGCATATTTTTCCTATTTTAATTTTTGTTTTGAAAGTATGGTAAAAACTTGGAAATATTACCAACAATCACATTTAAAAAATATACACTTTTTGATATACCATCAAAAAAAACAAAACAGGTAGCCCATCTGAATTAGGACATTTAGGCTATCCATCTAATAGTAGCCTACCAAAATCTTATTAACAGTAGAAGTAGAGTTGGTCCCATCAGGCTAACGTGACAGTCACGACTCATGCAGCTGTAAGGTTTTCTTTCTCTTTTGTTTTCACTCGCGATCTTTACAACACGCATTACATTAAGTACTTAATGGCACACTCGTTTTATGCGTATTTGGCGGCACCTATTGTAGTGGCTGTATTATTGACATGCCAAAGTCTAGACCCTGAAGATAAGACGACCGCATTTTTTCAGATGTATTTCCAAGAAAAAAAACATCGTCTTATATTCGGGACAATACGGTACTTCCAGAACTTACTGAAGGCTTCTGAGTCACCGATGCTGGCCTCTTCTTAGCTGTTGTCAATGTCTCCTCTTCTTCCTCCTCCTCCTCCTCTTCTTCATCAAAGGACTGGTCTCCTCCCATGACTGAAAGAAAAGTACCAATAAGAAACTTCCTGAAAACTCCCAAAGCAGTTTTCCATGCGTTTATCTGAGACGATCCCAAATAATCATACACTTCCTCAAGTATTATGAAGTACTCACTGACGAGATGCTGTCCACTAATGTGAACTGGACCGGAACCAGAGCGTAGGCGGAACACAACAGGTGGAGTGATCTCAAACCCACCCAAACACACCTGCGATACAAACACATCTTTAGTTAACAAGAGCAATTCAAGGAGAGCAACTCAAGTGTACCCAAAAGATGTGTGAAATGACATTGCTCTATGGATGGACATTCTTCTTACGCTGGGGAGAGTGGAAGGCCTGAGTGTGGCCAGAACTGCTTTGACCTTCTGACCCTCTGAATCTTGCCCTTCGATCTCCACAATGTTCAGTTCGTCTTTTGTTGTGGGATCAACACAGGCCTGCAACAATGAACAAATAAGCAAATGCCTTATATATGAAATTTAAATGTTAATAAAAATTGGAAGACCATTTAAAAAAGGCCACGTACCATTCTGACTGATAACTGATGATCATAATCATCATCATCCTCTGGATTAAAAGTGACTTCCTTGCCTGCCTTGAGCTCACAACCTATAAAAACAAACAAAACAAGTTTATTTAAAAAGTTCATTAAAAAGCATTAAGATCCCTCCTGTGATGGAAAGTGTAACTAAATTCTGCAAACCAGTATTCTCCAGCTATTCTCTCTTCAAACCAATTAAGTGATTCATTTACATTGGCACGTGGTCCCTACAGATCTTGGTTTAATAAATGAGTCGGTGAAACGCTCGGTCTGATTCAATCCGATTCGTGAAGGAATCATTCCATCCGGTTTCGTGATCCAATCCATTGAAAAAATCTGGCTCCAAAGAACGAGGGAATCATATTTAAAACCGCGTTGCTGCAACAAAACTAACACAATGCAGTCAATGGTTTCATGTGGAAGCAAGGAACTACACGTGGCAAGGTTTGTGAGACGCTCTACATTCATGTTGATATTTTAATTTACTGCTAAAGACCTGACAATGCCGACAAAATGTTTAAACCAGAATTGCGTTTCCATTGTAATAACGGTTTCAAACGCCATAATTATGATATTATGATAATAGGTATCATTTGAACAAAAGACCTGGGTGTGTCTGTTAGGAAAACGAAACTAAGAAAAAAAAAACCAGTACTTAATTAGCATCCATTTAACTTATCACATATAACGAAGAAAATACATTTAAGTTGCACGCTATTGTCTCATCTAACACGTGTAGCACAGTGACGCCATTTTGGAGCGCCAGGACCAGTGCACGTGTTTAGAGAGCGCGTGCAGGGAGACACGAGCTGTGGAGGTTTCGTTTCTTTGCTTCAATACATTCAATTTAGAAGTTTATTATGAATTTATCTATAAAGGCTAGAACAAACATAAACGGGTCTCAAGTTAATTGTTGACTATGTAACTTAGTGCTAACCGATTAGCTAGTGCGAATTCATGCTCTAACTAACACGTGTTGTTTAAGGTCACTCCACATCGAGTAACATCGATATTACAATGTATTTATACCAGTTAACACATCAACATGTGCTGCTAAGCAATTTAAGTCTGACAATATAACGGGGTAGTTGGCTGGCAACTAACTTACACTACGCCATGCTCAGTTTGCGTAACTTACTAGTGCCACGTTTACGTACTATACGTGTGATCTAATAGACTATAAAACAAGAACGGATCAAGATAAGTGTTTAACGCATTACATACCGTACAGGAAGGTTTGGGGACCCATTTGTTCGAGATCCATCTCTGTAAGCTATGTGTGTGTCTGTAGACTGAACTGCGCCGTGCGCTCGAGTGCAGGATGGACACACTAACCCACATTGAGTATATCACGCCCATTACTGGGACGGTCTTCCTGCTCAGCCAATGAATCAGCTCCACAGACAGTTTGGGACCGGTGTTCTGTCGATTTGTGCTACCCTGTCAGATTTTGCTACCTCCCGTTAAAACAGTGGGTAGTACAATTCGACAACGAAAAATGCTACCTGTAAAATTATGGTTTATTAACGTCTACACCAACCCCAACCCTAAACCTACCCTTACAGTAATGCAGATACAGTAATTGTGTTATATTCGCGTTGTAGATAGAAGGGATACAGCTACAGGAAACCAACAATAAATACTTTTTTATACCTATTAGATTGTGTTTTATTAAAGTTTACACCTACCCCAACCCTAAACCTACCCTTACAGTAATGCAGAAACATTAAATATTGTTGTTCAGCATGAGAAAAAGGACGCAATATTGATGTGCGAATGCGCAGTAAAACCTGGTAGGGCAATCTGATGGGTAGGATAATATGTCAGGACACCTGATTGATATGTAGCCTACTGTAGAGCATGACATTTATCTGGATAAGTGTGTCTTGGAAAGATTTAAATGAAATGTATTACACTCGCGAACTGTGTGCATTGGAAAAAGAAATGCACTGTTAAAATGATTTTTCGAAGTAAAACAAAAGATTATTGGAGTACATTTCACAAGAACATATTTTAGCCTCTTCCAAATTTCACGTCGAATTCTATTTTCTACGTTTAATATGCTAATTTCAGTTTCCTTGTAGTTAGTTGTGAAATTTACTGGCAATTCCTGAGTGAAAGTAAATCCTACACTTTTACACAGTGGTGGTCAAAATTATTAGAACACTATTTTCACCAACTAAACTAAACCTACCCTTACAGTAATGCAGAAACATTAAATATTGTTGTTCAGCATGAGAAAAAGGACGCAATATTGATGTGCGAATGCGCAGTAAAACCTGGTAGGGCAATCTGATGGGTAGGATAATATGTCAGGACACCTGATTGATATGTAGCCTACTGTAGAGCATGACATTTATCTGGATAAGTGTGTCTTGGAAAGATTTAAATGAAATGTATTACACTCGCGAACTGTGTGCATTGGAAAAAGAAATGCACTGTTAAAATGATTTTTCGAAGTAAAACAAAAGATTATTGGAGTACATTTCACAAGAACATATTTTAGCCTCTTCCAAATTTCACGTCGAATTCTATTTTCTACGTTTAATATGCTAATTTCAGTTTCCTTGTAGTTAGTTGTGAAATTTACTGGCAATTCCTGAGTGAAAGTAAATCCTACACTTTTACACAGTGGTGGTCAAAATTATTAGAACACTATTTTCACCAACTAAAAAAATGGTTTAAAGTCAGTTATTTCTATCTTTTGTTGTAATGTGCCAGTAGGAAATATCAGTTTACATTTCCAAACATTAATTTTGCTATTAATTGTAATAATCCAGTGATATTTTTGTTTGCACAAGGAGTCTGACAACAGCCAGTGCTCCACACAGAGATCTGATCTGATCATCATCCAGTCTGTCTGGAATGACATGAAGAAACAGAACAAACTGAGACAGACTAAATCCAGAAGAACTGTGCCAACGTCTCCAAGATGCTTCAAGAGACCTACCTGCAAAGCTACCTGAAAAACTATGCGCAAATGCACCGAGGGCAAAAGCTGTTTTAAACGCAAAGGATGGTCACTCCAAATGTTGATTTAATTTAGTTAATAGAAATGTATTGATAAAGAAAATCCATTTATGACATTATACTTGACAGCATCCTCATTTTACAGCATTTTTACACAAGTGCCTAAAACTTTTAACAGTACTGTAGCTTTGCAGGTAGGTTTTTTTAAGCATCTCGGAGACGTTGCCACAGTTCTTCTGGATTTAGTCTGTCTCCGTTTCTTCTGTTTCTTCATGTCATTCCAGACAGACTGGATGATGATCAGATCAGATCTCTGTGGAGCAATGACTTTTGTCAGACAAAAATCTCACTGGATTATTACAATTAATGGCAAAATTAATGTTTGGAAATGTAAACTGATATTTTCTACTGACAAACTACAGCAAAAGATGGACATAACTGACTTAAAACCATTTTTTTAGCTGGTGAAAATACTAGTGTTCTAATAATTTTGGCCACCACTGTGTGTGTATATGTATGTATAATAACATACATATAATATATACAATATTATAATGTAAATAATACATACAATATACATAATATATTTATTATGATGTGACAATTTGATGCGTGTATTACCAAGTAACAGGTGAATACAAAATACTGTAGTTTAATTAGGAAGCATTTTAAAATAAATAAATAAAGAGCTGATTTATGTTGCTTCACTTACTTACATACATTATTACATACTAGTGAGTCAGGTTATTCTTTGCTGTCTTGACGCATCCATTTTTTTTTTCTTTCATAATCCACTAGTTGAGAACCACTGATCTATTCTGTTGTTTGTATAGCAAAGCAAGCAGTGAAATATTTTAATAAAACGGTTACATAATTAACTAAGCATAATGAATTTGAGATGTCATTATCCAGGTTTTAGATAATAATAATAATACACAATAAAGTGATGCCATTCATTCTCTACTGGCACCTAGGTAAAAATAATAATAACCCAACAGAATGAAGCTAAGTCTTTGGCGTATAAACAGTAAAATAAGAAAACACAGCTGAATGCTCTTCCACAAATGTTTTTAATCTGTTTTAACTGAGATTTGAATTGCACAGAATACTTCATTTTCACAGTTTGTATCTGCCTCATTGGACATTTCTTCATGTGGCACCATACTTGCAAGTATATACATAGCTTATATGTCCTACGACTGACCCTGACCCATAAATAATAATTATTTTTCTTTATTTCATGTGATTTATCTGGATTTTTTTCCCTCTTACAAATATTATCTTGTCCTTCTTGAAACTATGCAGAGGTATCTGGGGACAGAAGGGTATCCAGGGACTAGATTGTCATTTGTTGGGTTTGAATACAGTTGCGATTTTGTAGTTTATTTAATACTCCTCACTTACTTCCATACTTAGACACACACACTTAACTTCTGTCCCACCTTATTCACTATGATCTGGTGGGCAAAAATGGCTTGGTAAGTAATGAGACAGATAGACATACATTAAGTGGGTAGACTTGAAACAGCAATTACTAACAAACAACGCTGACAACACAAGACCGAATCAACATCAAATTAAGTATCCTCTAAACCCCATGTCATAGATAAATAAATCACAAAATTAGATATTTTGAAGGCCAGCATTATTTTCAAGCAACTCATAGGGAACACATCTGCTGGTTTTTCTCATGCAAGCGCTTCTGGCAAAGAAAGCAAGCAAAGGAGGCTGTAGTTCCTCCTGGATGCAGTTCCAGTACACCAAATGTAGAGTCCTGAGCTCTAGGGTCAAGCAAATGAAAAACGTTTGAGAGTGGTTTTCTTTTTTTCGTAGGGAAGAAGGATGTTGATCATCACCACCTGCTAGTCAGGAAATGCACAGTGCATTTCAAACATATGTAGTCTTCCGTGGCTGGATCAAAGTGGATTCTGGGCTGGCAATTTCCCAAAACACCAGCGAGAAACAACACTGAATATGTTACAAGGTTTGAATAGAGAGAGAAAAACAAAGCCCACAGACTCTCATTCCTCTCATGCCATCATATTCCCCCAGAACTCAGTTCAGTGAAATATAGCAAATATATATTTAAATGTAAAATCCCTTTTGCGTTCTGTTTCCCACTCTCTGTTTTGTTCTTTTCTTCTTCTGGTGGAGCTTCTCTACATCACATTTTCAAAGAGCTGCATGGATCTCATCATGTTTTCATCCTGGTGAAAAAAAAAGAAACTTTTAGATGTAATTTTCAGTTTGACCACACAGAGGCAGTAGAGTCTTTTTGGTCAAACTTGATCTTGACTTTTTTTTTAAATTTTATTAAAGGGGTCATATGATGTTGCTAAAAAACACATTATTTTGTGTATTTGGTGTAATGAAATGTGTTTATGCAGTTTAATGTTCAAAAAACATTATTTTCCACATACTGTACATTATTGTTTCTCCTCTATGCCCCGCCTCGAAAAACGCGTCGATTTTTACAAAGCTCATCGGTCTGAAAAGCGAGGTGTGCTCTGATTGGCCAGCTATCCAGTGTGTTGTGATTGGCCGAATACCTCAAGCGTGTGACGGAAATGTTACGTCCCTTACCATATTGTGATGCCTGCGGCAACCACA
>NW_015656630.1:2936059-2936423 GCF_001515625.1 Sinocyclocheilus rhinocerous
GATTGGATTGTGATTGTTTCACTGAAACTTGGTCTTCATCACATCTATTTTTTGTTCTTATTTTGTGTTTTACTTCTTTATGTATTTATTCATGTTCAATGTCAATTGTCATTCATTAATGTATTCAGCTAATAACTGTTGTTAAGAGCACTGATAATTTTGCATGTCAATAAAAACATAATTCACACAACATTCTGCTGTTGTTGTTATTGCTGTTGTAGTTTTAATGTAAAACCCTAACCGAGGCTACAATCTAAGATGCCTCATTACTGATTTTCTGGAGCTCAGCAATCCAACTACACAGACTGTCGGCACACTCTCAACAGGTAAATCATTTCTTTCTTAAAATGTCTATAAATTATAA
>NW_015656630.1:2936435-2936988 GCF_001515625.1 Sinocyclocheilus rhinocerous
TGACTTTATATTACTTTTTCCTTTTAACATTGTGAAGTGCTCACATACTACTTTTGGCCTTCATAAGCATTTGTTTTCACATAAACAAATGAAAGGAGACGAGCTGTATATCTAAACTCAATTGTGCATTCCAGATGCTGTCACATCCTACAACCTCATCATCTGCAGAGAGAAACTGCCATTCAATCCCACCAAAATACAGATAATGATTAACTTAGAGGTATCATAGAGGATTGTGAAGATATTTCACTGGAGCTTGGTCTTCAATACACTATTTTATGTTCTATTTTGTTTTACTTCTTTAAGCATTTATTTATGTTCAATGTCCATTGTCATTCATTAATGTATTCTGCTAATAACTGTTGTTGTTAGAACACTGTCATTTCTGCTACAATTTCACGTCATAAAAAAAAGTACCTAATTGACACATTGTTGTTGTTGTTGATTTTATGTAAAACCCTAATAGACACTTCAAGATATTATAAGACCAGGCAGATAGAGGGGTAAAAAACAATATTAATAAATAATATATACAAATAATACTAATATTAAT
>NW_015656630.1:2937234-2938465 GCF_001515625.1 Sinocyclocheilus rhinocerous
TGAAAAACTATCATTAAAAATGTTATTTATAACACCAATAAGGTCGTATATAGCATTTTCAAAGCATGGTTCTATATGGAACCCTATAAAAAAGGTTCTATTTAGCACTAAAAAGGGTTCTGCTATTGTTACAAGCCGAAGAACCCTTTTTTGGTACAGTTCAGAACCATTTTTCTTAAGTGTAGACTGTGGTCAGCATGTGCCGAAGGGGAAACAGGGGAACTGAGTTCACCGGAACACCGGTATTGTAGTCTACTTTCCCAGGAAACAGTCCTCCATAAAATGCACTGCACACATCTGAATATTTGGGTTGAACTGTTCTGGAACAGTGTTGTAACTACAACTTAACCACTGATTTCTAGTCGTGTCCTCTTTTGGAAGACCAAACAACGTATTTTAGCTTTCGCAACGAAACACACAGCGTCTTCACAACATGGCGGCGGCGGTGATATTTCCACATAGTGAGGTAGATATGTGGGGCGTGTTTAAACGAGGCGTTTTAGGAGGGGGTGGACGAGTCTTAACTTTCATAAAGAATATCTCTTTGGGTTTGAGACTTTAGTCTTTGCAACTTTAGGGATCTTATCTATGCACGAACAGCTTGTAACACTCCAAAGAGAAAGGAAAACTTGAAATCGCATCATATGACCCCTTTAAATACACCCAGTATGTGGCTTTTTCCACATTAAAAAAAGAATTACATTTGGAATGTAAATATCACGTGTAAAATTACACTTCTACCTGACAGATGTCACTGAAACAAACAATCAGGCTCTGTAAACAGTAAAAAGGCTCTGAGAGTAACTGGTTTTGAACCATTACTTTGCATGTTTAAGATTGCTGGCATGTCTTTAGGGGGTGGGGTTTGGAGAAAGGAGCATGGCAAATTCACCAAAAGTCTAAGGCAGATGTAAATAAAATATACAACAATATAAACATACCTCCTGACAGGCAAGCACAAACTCCTCCAATGTTACAACTCCATCTTTGTTTTTGTCCATTTTCTGTAGGGGAGAGAAAATTGATTTGGATTGCTCTGACATTTTTTTGCTGTAAAAATCATGCATGGGGAATTGTTATGGATAAGTAACTATTCATACATGTTTTATCCCAAAATCAAAAGAAATGGATAAATCAACAAGAAAATGAAGTTATTTTGAGCCACATAATTTGATGAGAATCACCATTGAATATATATATATATATATATATATATTCAATGGAGATTCTC
>NW_015656630.1:2938510-2955724 GCF_001515625.1 Sinocyclocheilus rhinocerous
TTTTTCGTTTTGTTGCAAAATGTCACCTAAATGAATAATTTCCTATTTCTGACCTCAAAGAAGGCATCCACATGCTGCTTTGGTACATCCCCCTTTAAAGCCGGATACGTGTACTTCCCCATCATGTCATAGATGGCTCTCACTATCTCTGTCATTTCCTGTGAGGTACATGAAGACTGAGTGGGTTATTGAATGAAGTTGATGTTAATAATGACTGCCTATTTACATATGATATACCTCCTTATTGATAAATCCATCTTTGTTAATGTCATAGAGATGAAATGTCCATTCCAGTTTGTCTCTGACCGTCCCCCGCAGTAAAGTAGATAGTCCCATCACAAAGTCCTGAGAGAAAGACATCCTGTATGTAATGTCACTAAAATATATATTTTCATGCTGTGCCAGGAGTCCACATTTTCTTCATACCTCAAACTTTATGGATCCATTATTTCTGGTGTCAAACGCATTGAAGAGATAATGTGCATATGTGCTGGGATCTGGTACAGCAGTGAAAACAGATGAAAACATTAGACACTTTGATTATCTAAAATGTATCATAAGAAGCATGTAATATTTAAGGATTTCTCTTTTTTTAGTACCTCCATGTGGAAAAAACTGTGCATAAATGTGTTTAAATGTCTCCTCATTCACTACTCCACTTGGACACTCCTGAGGGAAAAAAACATATTATTAACATTATATTATAAACATATTATTGGCTTGAGGCCCCTTGTAGTAATCAAACTAGTTAAATAATTAATAAATATAATATAATATAAAATAATATGATATAATATGATATAAATAATATAATCATTTTATAAAAATATATTTGTAATATTATAATAATAAATGTGATTTTTTTCCCCCAATACATTTTTAATAATTATTCCACAAATCACCTGCAGTTATGTAACACATACTCCTGAGAATGGTATAAAAAATATATATGTGTGTATGTATGTTGGGCTTAAACGCTGCCATATAATACACAGTGGTTTTGGTAAAGCTTTTTTAACCCAACAAATATGAGCCGCTGTGTGGGTTGCTGAGCCTGACTGTTTATGTGTGTCTAATAGAGCATGTGAATGCTGGTATTGTGAAATATGACTGGCTGACTCTTGCTTGAGGCTAGCACACAGTGATTAGTGACACGCTGGATAATGCAAAGAGGAACAATAAGAGTTTACAGAGTTTGAAAGACAGATGAGACATGGCAAACAGAACCACGGGGACAGTATATGCAGATGAGATGCGATGATTCATAAGAAAAGATATTAAGGCATAAGGATATATTACATAAACACTATAAGCTTCTTATCAGATTCCAAAATGTGTCAAAAGACATTTGTGTTAAGTAAATGTGCAGATGTGGGAGTGATGAGAAGGATGAGATAAGAAATACTGGGCAACGTACATTTTTGAAGCCTCTGTAAAGGACTTGTAGCTCTTGCTTGGTGAAGTTTGTCTTCGCCTCGAGCTGCTCGAGACCCTCCGGCCGATGGCAGACCATTGTCATCTCTAATTCATCATCTATCTTATCTAGAGAGAAAGCAAGCCACATGTCAGTTTCAGGCTGATAAATGACCACTGCTTGCTCAGAGGTTGCTCTTTCGCAAATATCAACTTTCTCTCAGATGCTCCTCCTTAAATTTCTTGAGAGAAATAAAAGTGAGACAAATAAGACCGTTGTTGACAAAGTAAGGCTAAGAATTGGATGAGAAATGATTGTATTCACATGGAAATCTCAGGCTTCATCTTTGCAAATCTGAGCAGTGTGTGTAAAAATATTGAAATGTCTTTTGAATCTAAGACACTTTTAGTCACTTCACCCAAAAATGAAAATTCTGTCATTAATTAGTCACGCTCATGTCGTTCCGAACCCATAAGACCTTTGTTCATCTTCAGAACACAAATTAAGGTATTTTTTAAGAAATACAAGAGCTTTCTGACCCTGCATAGACAGCAACGAAACTGAAATGTTCCCAGGCCCAGAAACGTAGTAAGGACATCATTAAAACAGTCCATTTGACATCAGTGGTTCAACCATAATTTTATGAAACTACAAGAATACTTTTTGTGCGCAAAGAAAACAAAAATAACGACTTAATAACGAATTCAACAATTTCTTTTGTTCCATGTCAGTCCTCGACATGTGTCCACGAGAGTACCACAATACGTGTGCACAAAAAATATTCTTGTAGCTCCGCAAAATTATAGTTCACATGGACTATTTTAACAATGTCCTGCATGGGCCTTAAACGTGTCAGTTTCCTTGCTGTCTATGCAGGGTCAGAAAGCTCATGGATTTAATTAAAGATATCTTAATTTATGTTCCGAAGATGAACGAAGGTCTTACGAGTTTTGTGAATAATTAATGACAGAATTTTCATTTTTGGGTGAACTAACCCTTTAACACTTCTATTTTTACCTTTTCTATTTACATGTTACCCTTGGGTCAAATTATACGTAGTCATGACATTGCTTTCCACTCCTACGCAGATAATACACAATTGAACAGTGGGGAAAATATTTATTTGATCCCCTGCTGATTTTGTAAATTTGCCCACTTGCATAGAAATGAAGGGTCTGTAATTTTTAAGGTAGGTTTATTTTAACGTATAGAGACCGAATACCAACCAAAAAATCCAGAACAAACACATTATATAAAGGTTAGAAATTGATTTGCATTTCAGTGAGTGAAATAAGTATTTGATCTTCAAGCAAAACATGACTTAGGGGGTCTTAATCTTAGCACTCAGCATACCCGGTTAAAAAAGTCACCGCTCACCACTGCTTTGTAGTATCACCATTCTACCACTAGATTCTCTGCATAAGCATGCTCAGAGTTGTGCTCATATTTACACACATTCCTACGTAGAAGTACCTGTACAAATTTGTAGATCTCACACTTTGCGTGAAACTATTCTTACGCACTCATTACGCAGACATCTGTGCATACGCACAGTTGATAAATGAGGGCCCAGGTGACTATAAAAAACAAAGGAAATGACAAAGGAAAGTCATTTCTTTCCTTTGCTTATTTAGAAAAGGGCATTCATGCTTTTATCTACTACAGATTTGACTACTGTAAAGCACTTTATTCTGGTATCAGCAGGCGAAACATTCAAAGACTTCAGCTCATTCAAAACACTGCTGCCAGGCTTTTAACATGCACTAAGAGAAGTGAATAGTGATCCTTCCTGCCCTTCACTGGTTACCTGAATTGATTTTAAGATTTTACTGCTTGTTTTTAAAGCCTTGAAGGGTCAGGCTCCTGTCTATATTTGTGATTTGTTAACTCCCTATGAGCCTGATCCTCTGATAGGGCCATACTAATGGTTCCGAAATCTCGACTTGTCACTAAAGGTGATGTGCTTTTGCTGTCTGTGCTCCTCAGCTGTGGAAATCCCTGCCTGGGGATCTCAGACAGGCAAGCACATGATCCTCCTTTAAATCTCTTCTTAAGACTCGCTTTTATCATAAGGCTTTTTCTTAATCTGATGGTCAGGTGTTTCTTGTAATTATTTAAATTATTACTTCATTTATACAGTATAGATATCTTAAGTTTTGTATTTTAATTGTTCTGTATTATTATATGTTCTTATTGTAAAACACTTTGTAACTTTGTTTTAAAAGGTGCTGTATAAATATAAATACATTTTTCCTGAAAATCCTATAGTGTTTCCAGACAAAAATGACTGACATTAAAAAAAAAATTATTGTAAATCTTTAATTATGCTATATTATATTATAACTTGTTTTCTTTTCATTTACACAGTTTTTGAATCTCTTTTTGGAAATTATTGGATGCAGGCTTCATTGATCTGAATTTTTGCACCTTGCAATTTTTTGAGTGAAAAAAGAAAAAAAAAATTTACTTGTGGGTACACTGTTAAAAATTTCCTGTAGAAATTACAGTAACTTACTGGCAGCAGTTCGCCAATACTGTACAAAATACTGTATTCATATTTACAGTATAATTTAACTTGCTGTAAATGTATTTACAGTATGTGTACTGTACTTTTAGTTTTTTACTGTAAAATATGCGGTAATTTTATGGTCTTTTCTCCAGTAACATATTGAAATACAAGAAATATATATATATATATAATTTAACTGAAAATAAGAGAAATCGCTAACAGTGTAATTTTAGTAATGCTTATTTAAAAGTGCATGCTCAATTCCAAAAATAAATGTTTTTTTCCCCTCCCATTTTTTGTACGCCAGTCATTTTTGATGGGAACACCAGTGTAAAAAAGTTGGGGGAGTTGTTTTTCTAAATGTTGGAAAGAATCCTCATACTTATTGGCTGCCGCCTCTGTAAATACGCCATTAGATACTGTAAATACCTTTTTAGTACAGCGTCTAAAGGTGTGGTAAAAAATTTGCGGGCGAAAAAGGTCCATTGTCTGTTGTCAGGGTTTTAATGTATGAAGCACAGCTCACACAAAAGTCACTTTCAAACAAAGCAGCTTTCTGTTGGTCAATGTGGTAAATTTGTGTGACCTACCTGAGCCTGATGCAAAATCTGCGTGGGTAAATCGTTTACTCTCAGAAAAAAACAAATCCTGATTGTGTGGATTCCTATTGAAATGACTGGATTTCACCCATCAAATGTGTTGAACAACCATAAACGTCACCGCACCATCACTCTGTTGTGGTATCGGCACTTAAAGTACACAAAGAACAGCAATGCTAATGCTAGCTAGCTAACTACTGAATGTCTCTTTAACATCAAATAATCTTTAGTTTGGATTTTAGTTTGGGTAACATTTTCTTCTTAGTGCAGCTGGTGAGAAAAACAGAAACTTGGGGCAAACCCACAATGTACACCTCCACTTCAAAGACTTTCACTTTGGTTGGAAAGAAACTTGGATGACTCATGTCATGTGTTTCGACATATACACACACACACACACACACATGCACACACACAGGCTCACACACACTTGCGCACTCGCCCCCTGTAGGCCATGCTTCTGCTGCTTCTGTGTCAGCTCCGGCAAAATGATTGGTTGCGGGTAGAGAGGCAGATGGGGTGATGGGGAAATCAGTAGAATGAATGAAAATGGCCATGGGTGGCTTGAGGGAAGACCTTCATCTTTCACAGAACACTAGAGAGCCATTGCATCTCCTTATAAATGCTCCAGCCCTTTATAAATCCTCTCTCTGGTTTTCAAACACACACACTTTAAGCTTCCATATATCCTCAAATGCACATAGATGTGCATATATAAAGCGATGGAAGGTTTGTAATATTTGAGATGTTAAAATACTTTCTCAGTTTGTTACATTGATTGTTAAGTGTGCGGAGGGAACTATAAGAAAGCCATTAGTGGGCTGATTTCCCTGAAGAGTTTTAAACATTGTGCTGCTTGTGCCGTTCCAACGTATCACTTTTGGATCGAACCATAGTGTAATTTTGTGGCATGATTTGGGCTGCTAATGTCAAGGGTATGTGCTTGAATTCACACAGGATTGGACCATATTGTGGTTAAACCATATGTTGGTGAAAAAATAAAGTTCTCTATTTGATAGATTTCCAAACTATTTTGAGTTGAACCGTCATTGACGATCTATTACATTAATTTTCCCCTTGTACTCAACATATGGCCATATCAGCTTCATAATTTAAAGCACAGCCAATAACACAACTCTGTCACTAATGAGTTTTATTAATTTTTTATTTCCTAACTATAGTGTTCAGCATGCCGCTACTTCCTGAACACATAAACTCACCAACGCATTCACACAATAAGATAAAGAATGATCTCATTAGCCATTTCAGACTAGTTTGGACAATTTATGGAAAACAAATTAACCGATTTCATCATGGTTAACAGATTTTCCCAGCTAAAGATCTGCTTAGAGCAGTATGAATGGCTGTCTTATGCTGGTTGGTCATTTGTGGCTGAGAAACCAATATGCTTTTCATCAGTGAAATTTCACCAGCAGTGAACACTCTGGCTTTGTGACATTATCAAAACAAGAATTTTGTTTGAGCATCCCGACCAGCCTGACGACAGCAACACTGGCTCAACCAATGGTGTGAATTTGGGGGCGGGGCGATCTATTTGACCGACCAGTAGCAGGTAATGTTTATGAAACCTATTTGGAAAACATTCCTTAATATTTATCTTTAATGCTGCTAGTGGCACAGAAATGACACACTTCACTTTTAAAATCTCCGACGGAAGAGGATCATCTCTTTGTACCTGCTGGACAAAGTCTGATATTGTTTCTTTTTCAAAGCACTCAACACGAAATTCAGCTTTTCTTTCTCAGGAATAAATTACATTTTAAAATCTATATTAAAATACAAAGCAGTTATTTTAATTAGTAATAATATTTCAAATATATATTTTTATAATATGTATAAAAATATATTTTTATAATTCAAATATATTTTTTTATAATATATATTTTTTAAATCAAATAAATGCAGCCTTGGTGAACATAAGAGAAAAACATGAACAAAATCTTACCAACCCTTGTAAACAGTATGCTATGCTGGCGTTTGTGCTTACACGATGCTGGTTATTTGTGAGTTAAATTCATCATAGCTAATGCTGATCTTTCTTTTTTTTTTGTCATTTTAGCAGCTTAATAACCACTGATGACTATTTACTTTCATTGTATTCAAAAGAGCAGCAAGAGCATTCTGATAAACATCTTCTTTTGTGTTCCACAGATAAAGGAAAGTCATACAGGTTTGGAACGGCATGCAGGTGAGTAAAGGATGACAGAAGTCTTTCAAAACATCATTGTAGTACCATCATAAAACACAACACACTCTCAATAGTCAAATGTCAACGTTTTCTCTGCACCAGCAATTTTCAGATCCTTCAGCATCCTTTTCATTTCTTTGCAAGTCTTGCTTCAGCCTTAATCTCTGACAGATCTCTGACATTTTCAAACAAATTCTGTCTCTTTGGAAAGACTGCAAACCATTTTAACCAACTTGACAAGATAAGTTTGTAATGGAGAGCATAAACTTGAAGCTGAACTGAGTTATAACAACAGAGCAAACAGCGTCCATTAGCTGTTTCTTGAAAAACTCCCAGATATTGTCAGATCTGTCTGATAACTGATGAGAATGTAATGGATACATCTAACAGGAATGACTAGATGTGAAGCTTCTGCTTGTGAAAGAACTCAACAGGGCAGCCCCTCATTTCATCACTCTTAATTATCCCCTCTCTGCCTTTTAACACAAGCAAACTGATGTGAGAGTGAGAATGAAAAGGGAAGGTGAGAGAAAACTAAGGGCAACACACCTAAGAAAGATGTAGTGTTAATTATCAGAGGAAGAAGAGAGAGAAATAGACCAATCACTGATCCCCATATTCACTGCTTCACTTATTGTTTGTGTAATATCTATCATTAACTTGTTGAAAGCATTTTCAAATTCTATTTTTCATATGTCCATATTCCTTACTTCATTTATTGTCACCACAATGAATCTAGTATAACTATCAATAACTTGATTTTTAAAAAATATATATTTTCAATTTCTCTGTATTAATATCAAGAGTAAAATATCAATCAATAACATGTTGAAAGCAATATTTTTTCCACTTTTTATTTTCCATATCTCAATATTCATTACTTCATTTATTGTCTGCACAGTGAATTTCTAACCAATAAGACCAAATTCATTCATTCATTCATTCATTCATTCATTCATTTTGTACCCTTGTATCTTTTTCTTGTTTTTATGGTGTGTGCAAAATAATCATGCACAACAATAAATTACTTGGAAGCTGAAATTGAAAAATGGGAAATGGGAAAGACATACTGTAACAAAAAAGATAGAGGGGCCTGACGATGTGTTTTTAGTATGGGAAAATGGAGAGATCAGTAGAGAATGGAGAAGTAAGACATCAGCACATGAAAAAATTAGTCAGTAGAGTGGAAGAGCAACAGAACACAGCATGGGACTGAAACTCTCTCTCCTTCCATCTATTTCTCTCTCTCTTCCTCTTTAAAGCTTAAAACAGCGACAAAGCCCTTGAAAACAGGGGCAGTAGGAACACACTAAAATAAACTTTAAAGACACATTTTCCATTCATGCAGCTATTAGTGCCATTAGAGTGCTTCCTCTAGCACAGTGATGGCGGAAAGTTAAAAACAACAACAGCACAAGCCTTCTTGTCAATCTTTTCTCTATTGATTTTTAAAACTGAGATTATCTCTGAGATTGATTGTGTCTATTGAACTCATTAGGAAAATCACTAGATTAAATTTGTTAGCTACAAGCATATTGCAGTGCAATTTTGGACTCCGTAATTGTGACTGGAGAGTGTTGCATTTTATTTCATTTTCTAGTTATGTGTCAATTATAAATATTTTTAATGAGTCAATTATAAACAAGTCAGGTTAAATAAAGTTTACTGCCATTCATTCTCAGTACAAGCCAAGTGTAAGAAAATAATAAACTGCAGTTCATGGCGCTACATATAAGAAGACAGTGTCATTAGAAGCCTGCCTTTGATGTCAAGCTCAACAATATATATCCTTCTAACAGGTAATTAACCAAAGCAACCCGCCCACATTCAACCGCGGGGAGCTCTAGACCACAGTGATTTGATTGATCTATAGGGGAAGATGTCAGAGAAAAGCGACAAATAGCAAGCAAATAGTTAAACAGCAGGATGAATATTCATGAGCAGCTGCTGTAAGGCAGTACAAATCACTTGTTACTGCAGCGCTGAACTTCCCTCTCATTAGGACTGGGGTTGGGACTGGAGTCACACCCTTCACGTAGAGCTGAGAATCCAAGCAAAGGCCTCCAGACCAGTCTTGGATCACTGATCTTTGAATGGAGCAATGGTTTGTGTGGAGCCTAATGTCCCAAAGCAGTTGTCATACGGTAAATTGTTACAGGCTGGAGCGAAGGGAACAGAAGACCATCTGCCAGATGACAGCAGTTTATGATGACATTTAATTTTGCATTAGACCATTTTAAGAGATTGTAGAGGAATAATTCACCCCCAAAATTGCAATTCTGTTCATTCAAATAAGTTACTCTTCTTTATGTTGTTCCAAACCACCAATGATTCGAATCACAAGTTAAGGGGTTGTGCAGAATTTAAATTCATGAGAATGAATTAAATTCATAAGTATGAATTTGAACTGAATTGATTACAGGAATTTGAATAGGAATAAGAGGAATTGGAATTTACTCAATAATTATTCAAAGAAAATCAACACAAGTAATGCATTTCGGAGAAATCGGTTTAAATGTTATCGTAATAAAATATTTATTGTTCTAGTGTTCTCTGTCTGTAAGGCCTTTAAGGCTTTAAAAAACTTGGCTTTTCTAGTTAAAAATTATATTATATTTGCACTTCAATTTATTCAAGCAACCAAATGTATTGGGTTTCTTTCATATTTGAATTTATATTAAAATGGATTCAGATTCATTGTAGGAGCACTTTTTTTGTGGAGCAGCTTTTTATTTTTGGAACAGCATTGTATGGAAAAGAGCAGATTGGACATTTTACAAAATATATTTTTTGTGTTTCACAAAAGAAAATCACAATGACATAACGGTGAAATATATAATTAAAAAATTAGGTATTTTATATCTAATAATCATTATAATAATAATAATAAAAATTATATATTTAAATGTATAAGCACAAAACTCCTGTTTCATAAGTTATTCCTTAGATTTGCAATGCAGTTGACCTCTAATTTAGTGCATAATTTAGTGATTGATTGAATGAATAAATGATTGATGCATATTATTACTAAAGTTTAATTATGATTAAACTTGTGATCCCTTGGTCCAATGGACCAAGAACAGTAGCAGTTCTGTACAGAATTCATGTGTATAATGCTTCCCTTGCTATCATGTCAATCATAACATCCCATCATCTGCCGTACAAAGCATTAGAAAGCTGTCTCCATGACAACTACACCATGGTGCATGTGAACAGGAAGAAGGTTGATATGTGAGCAGAGTGTTAAAACAGACGAAGGACAGACAAAGATGCTTCCCCCCCCACACACACACACACTGTCCATGATGTTTATCTGTGAGGGACGAGGTTAAACCATCATTTGTAAACAGCAGACCGTGATGTGTCGCCTGTCAACTGAATATCTTCTCAACCTCGCATCCTTTCTGTCCTCTCTTAGCTCTTTAGTTTAACATTGTCTGTACATAAATCTCGTCTTTTTTTAAGTGTCATCTGTCTTTGAACACAAACAGGACACTTTCGTTTCCTTAAGCGCTCTTTTAGTGACTAAGTTAGCCATTGTGTCATTGATTTAGTGCTGTTATTGATACTTCAAAACTCCTTTAGTCTTTGTCCATTACAGAATGCATAGAGTCAGATAATCTGTCATTAGTTAACATACCTCTAGATGGTTGTCTTTGACTTGTCTGCATAGTCAGTGTGCCCACTACTGCTCCCATGTTGTCACCGCAAAGACACGCACGTTCAAACTATTAAACGTTGAGTCCGCCAGTCTGTCTTTGTTGAATCCCCTGCTCTTGTTTCCCTCTCCACTCTCCTCTCATTTGTCAGTGAATGAAGACAAGCTGGAATTTTCTTGCTAAAAGCATATGGTTCCTTCCTTGATGCCCCTCCCACAAATTTCACTCCCTCTCTCCCTTCATTTCTCTTTCTTTGCTCTCGCTCTTGCTGTTTCTGCTTGGTCCCGTTTGTTATTCGGTGTCAGGAACTGTTGCTGTGCAGGCGGATCAGCCTGATGGGAAGCAGTAGGAAGAGTGTGAGGATGAAATGCTCCCCTCTGTGGCGCGCACATACACACACACACACACACACACACACACACACACACACACACACAAACAGCAAGCAGATCTGTTCCTTATGGAATTGCAAATTTTCACTGAATGTGGCAAGATGGATGATGACTTTCGTTCACACTCTACTGCTCTTATATGCTCAAGCATTTGTTGTTATATCATGGTGGGATGTTCCATTGACTTCTGTTGTTCTTATATGGTGCGAATTATGTTTTCTATACTCTAACCTAAATCTAAACTTCACAGAATCCATCTGAAAGGGATACTTCAGTCAAGAATGACAAATTTGTCAATTACTCACCCTCATTTTGTTTCAAATCTGATTAATTAAAAAAAAAATTGAAAAATGTGTTTTTGTTCATGTTTATGTATGGAAAAAGATCCTAACCCTAACTATAGAAAGAAAGAAAGAAAGAAAGAAATAGAAAAAGAAAGAAAGGGAAACAAATTCTTGAATACATTTTGTGTGAGCTGTCCCAAAAATAATTACTGTCCCTTTATTCTTGATTATTTTCCTCATAGGTACACTGTAAAACAGCTGGTTCCATTTACAGTAAAATGGCAGCTGTGGTTGCCAGGAATTGACTATAAAATATAGTTACAATGTTTCATTACAGGATTTCATATTGGTGCAGGTATATTTTATAACTTTTTTCCGTATATTATGTGATATAACATTAATAATGCAAGCTATAAAAATCTATGTTTTACTTTAAACAAATAATAATTAAGTAAATAACAGAAAATGTAACACAAATCATCCTAACACATTTTACAGATAACAAAAATAATAAATTGCCGAAATTTTTTTTATATAAAATGTAATCATATGTGATGTTTCATGTGGGGACTTCTGAGAATGTTTTAACTGTTTTTCACCATGAATTATACAGTAATTTATACTTTTTACTTGTAAACCCCACACATTTCACAGTTTTGTACAGATCAATTATGTATAATTTATGTAAACATTTACCCAGTTAACAGGTTTTTACTGTAGCATTTTTAGCCTTTCTCTGTAAAAAATTACAAACATTTTACAGTGTACCACTTGCTGGTCACCCAGTGTTGGTGATTTTACTGCATTTGTGGAGACATTTAGTTCCCATACTGTAGGCAAAACCTTATCCACATACATCAAATGAGCTGTGGTACGACTATGAATATTTGGTTTCATCATCCACTGTTCATTTCCAGTTATGAGCCTTTGTGCGTGCATGTGTGTGTGTGTGTGTGTGTGCGTTTGCAATTTAGTGTCTCAGATAAGAATGTTTCACGGATCAAGAACTCTAATTTTCAGTGTGTACGATGCACAAATGTGCGTTTTTGATGTACTGTACATATAATAAAAATGACCCAACGACTCCGTAAAATGACCCAAATACGCTTGTTTGTTTCGGTATTCTCTCTCATTAGTGGGGAACCAACCCCACAAACTTTTCCGATTAAAGAGATGGAAACAGAGATAAAGAAAAACAGAAAGAGGAAGCAGAAAGACAAACTACAGAGGCAAAGAAATTGCCGTTGAGGGATGTCTGAGTTTCAAAACAGCAGGTCTGTAACCTTATTAATAATCCAAAAAAGATGAGACTTCAGACGGACGAGCTTTGGGCTGGGAGTGAGGAGAGAAGTTGAAGGTAATGAGTAATTACATAATATCAACCGGCACCGCTCCGTATTACGCAAATCCAGCAGGAATGACCTGAAAATCAGGCCAAGATATCCAGAGATATCCACATTCTATCACATAGGCATCTGCATTCCTTCACTACAACCCGGTCTGCAACAACACAACACCCTGAGGTTGTACCACCTGCCTCACACAGGATAAAGACGCTGGTATCAGCATTCAAATTTCATCAGAACACATTTTTTTTGTTGATGAAAGACGTTTGTAATGGTTTTCTCGCTTTGGCACTCATCCTTGGAAGAGAAACCATGATATCCAGCAAACGACTGGCATGTGTGAAATCCAGGCAGGCAGGTGTAAGCCTCTTTTCTCACTCCAAAGTGTCTATGTTAGACTTTCCTTTGCAGACACCTCATTGAATCTGCTAATGCATTTGGGAGATGGTTACAGATGATCGGCTTACCCTTGGAAACGTATTCAATGGTGCGAATAACAGCCTGAAACCTTGTATCACTGAGAACCTGTAATCATAGTAATATTGTTAATAGGTTTTGCAACAGAAGTATAGTAAGAAATGGCATAACAGAATTTTACCAGCAGTGCGGTTTAAAAAAAAACAGCAATATGTTTGGATTATGCATGTTTGAAGTAATTCATAATTCATCTCTCCTATTCTTGCGTGTGCAGAAAGCCATTGTTTCTGCACAGCGTTTCCTAACATAATTTGTGGTGTTGCATTTAATTTTTTAAGCTACTGATCTTTAGATTACATAAAAATGATCAAAAACCTTCTACACTAAGTGTGAGATGGAAACATTAACATATATTAATATTATTATACTGTAATTTGTTATAATAATACCAAACAGTGTTTTTCATTGTAGCTTAAAATGAATAAAATGCAACCAATATAAGCCATGCATGTGAACTCATTTAAGCATGTTAAATTAAATATGACTTGGGTTTGTTTCTTATATTAATTGTTATATTCCTCAAGTATTGATCACAAAAGAGTACTGTTTATTTATTTATTTCCTCCCTCCTTAAGGTGTCGATTCTGGTGTTCCCGGGATGCACCAGGGCATGAATAATTAATAAGACATCAGGTTTTCACTTGTTTAGTAACTTGTTTTGTGACATATGTAATTCATTTTCTAGTTGAAATGATCTATTATTTGCTCATTGGTAAAAAAGAGAAAGAAAGAGAGATTACCTGTTAATTGTTGCAAATATCATGTCTTGTGTGTCAAGTATTGGGCTCTTTGTGTTTTTTCAACTAAAATTAGACATAAGTCTTCCACATCATAGGCTGTTTGAAAGGGGTCATATGATGCGATTTTTAAGCTTTCCTTTGTCTTTGGAGTGTTACAAGCTGTTCGTGCATATATAAGATTTGTAAAGTTGCAAAGACTATAAAGTCTCAAACCCAAAGAGATAAAAACGCCCTTCCTAAAACACCTCATTTAAACACGCCCCCAAATATCTACGCCACTGTGTTGGAAGATTTGCATAACACCGCCCAAATGTTTACGCCAAAGAAAGAAGCCGTAACTTTTATTCTCACTGTAGTATTGTTGCCGCCACCGCCATGTCGTGGAGACTCTGTGTGTTTCCAAATATGGTATGGGCATAACATTTCCATCACACTAAGTTAAACCTGCGAGTTGCGTCTTCAATGCATATAAAAACACAAACATAGCATTGAAACACGGTAAAGCTGCAATGCTTTATATAGGCCATTCCTACAAACTACAAAAACTAGAGGAAGACTATTTAAAGTCGAAACTGAAATCTCCCCAACACATGAACCTGAAGCAATGCCCTTCAGAAATCCAGCAGAAGTTCTAGTCCGTCAGGGCTGAGTGCCAAAGCCGACATACAGTTTGTATCTCTAGTTAAAAACTCACAGGCAGCTCCTGTAACTCCTGGGGATTTTAGTGAAGACTTCAAACAAGCTTTCTGTCTTCCTGCTCAGAACTCGTAATCCTCTTGGCTCCATAATCATTCGTCGGTCTCCGGTGTGTGTATATGAAATGTGGCTCTCTCTATTGCTCTTATGAGTGTGTAAAAACACATGCTCCCACATGTGAGTGCAGTGGTGTTGATGGTGTGTTGATTTGTTGCAGTATTGTTTTAGCGTATTCTGTTGTGCATTAAAGCTGTGGAGAATCAGAAATGGTAAATTTGTATGGAGTGTAGGTTAATTAACCTTCAAGGCATAAATAATCACTAACAAACCGCCTTCTCTTTTTCCTCTTTTTATGCATTTTCTTATCACATACTTGCAGCCTGATTGCTCCTCTTTTCAAACCCTTCAAATCGCCACCTCCATGCTTTCAGCTCTGAGCGTTACAGGAGGTAATAATTTTGGAATAAATGGCCATGTAATACTTTCATAATCCATAATGCCTTGTATGGAGCCCATGCCAGCATATGCCAACACATTCACTTCATCCTTCGCACATGCACACGCTGCACATTCACTTTATCAAAACTAAATTAGGCTAATTAAAATTGCTATTTGCTTGCCCTTTGAGATATAAATTCTGGCATTTAGGACGTGAATAAAAAAATATTATTTTTCCTTTATAACACAACCCCAAGAGGAGTTTTTCTAATTTAGCTAACTTCAAGTGGCATTCTGTTGCAATTTTGTTGTCCAAAAATTATCTAGGTTAGAAACACACACGCAGACATTCGAGTTGCACATTAAGTAGAACAATAAATGTAAAATGTTATGATAAATGTATTAAAAAAGTTATATATTCTAATTCGCTCAATCTTCTCATCTACTCGTCTACCACTCACAAATAACTTATGAAAGTATTTCTAGCGGTTAATGTGTAAATTGGATCCTACCTGTCCTGAAGGTGACCTGTTTGGTGTGCATAGAGAAGGTCCCAAACACTACACCCATCTTCAACAGAGTTCTTCACTTCTTCACTTTCCTCACTTTAGATCTTGGTTTGAAAAAAGCACTAGTCCCTGTTTTTGTCCTTATCTTCTGATCTTTCAACCTTCTTTTACTCTCAGGGTTGTTAGTTACTTAGCTCTCGCTCTCTCTGACTTTCCTCCGCGTTCTGTCTGTCTATCATGTGGACTCTGAAGGCTGCTCATCATTTCCTGAGCTTTTATTGGGGGCTGAGAGAGACATGGAAAGAGAGAGAGCGAGAGAGATGGTGAGTGGTTCATTTAGGAATACTAGTGGAGAATGAGGGAGAGATAAAACTGAGTAATTAATAGGTCTATCCAGCAGTGTAAGAACAGACTCGTGGTGGGTGCTTAGAAAAAGAAACAATATCAGACTTTTTCCAGCAGGTTTGAAAAGATGATCCTTTTCAGTCAGAGATTTTAAAAGTGAAGTGTATAATTTCTGTGGCACAATACCATTATCAAAGAGAGTTGTGAAAATAAGGAATGTTTTCCAAACAGGTTTCCTAAACATTGTCTGCTATTGGTCGGTCAAACATATCGCCCCACCCCCAAATTCACACAATTGGTTGAGCCAGTTTTTTGGTGTTACTTTATTTGATTATGCATATATAATAACTAGCATATATAATAAGTAGGCTATAGCACTTTTGTTGTATAGCAATTTAGGTTGATGCATTGGTTGAATATACACTACCATTCAAAATTAGAATTTTCATTTTTGGATGACCTATTCCTTTAAAGAGTAATAAGATCAGTATCATGCAGTTTTAGGTAACAGCAGCTGTATGTGACCAAAAGTGTAAGTTTTATTGGTTGGCCAGTTCTGTGCAGTGGAAAAGAGTTTAGAAAGCAACCACTTATTTGCTGTCAATTAGCTCTGGGTATCTATGTCCTACAATCCACACTGTAACACTAAAAGAGTTAAAGAACTGTACTGGCTTGATATTGTTAAACTGAGGTTATTTAGCTCATTATATGGTGTTTTCAAAGCTAATGTATCAGTCGCTCGACAGCGGCAGCTGCAGCTCACAGTATGTGAGTTACTGCCTGGGGTAGATCATCAGCCCGTGCCCCCTCATATACCCACAGTTCACAGTCAGCTTCTGCTCCAGGCCTGCTGTCGACTGTATGTAAACTAGGTCCCTCGTGACAGCTTAAGGACTGCAGTATGATTTGCAAGTGTGATACGATTACAAATGCTACAAATGCATGGCGTGCTGTTTATGCCATGAAAAAATTAACTGGTTGTTGAGTTGTGCAGTGTTTTTCAGGTTTCTTACTTGTAGTCAGTTTCTTTATGAATAGCTGTTACACATGTTTTTGCCTTGTAGGCAATTTGTTGAGCCTGTTGGCTGCAGATATATTTTCCTTTTGTCATACCTAATTTTGCCAGCCACCTTCAGAATGCTTACAGAGGCATTAAGTCATTTTAATACAGCCCGTGCGATTTTGCTCAAGTGCATTTATTTTGGATATTATACTGCCATCCTGTGGTTACTTATGGGACGCTTTTGTGTTTTGCAAAAAGTGTTTCATGAAATTGAAAACCGAGTCAAAGGCCAAGAATTAGTGTATGGTTTTGCAGATTTGGTGTGTGGTTCTGGTGTTTGAGTGTCAGGTTTCAGAAATTGTGTGACAAGAAAAGATTTTGTGTGTTAGCAGTTGAAAAAAAAACTGTAAATATTGGCTAATGAACTACATAGACAGCAATGCAACTGAAACGTTCTCAGTGGTTCAACCGAAATTTTATGAAGCTACGAGGAACATTTTTTGTGTGTTAAAAAAGAAAACAAAAATAACAAAATCTATTCCTGTAGCTTCAAAAAATTACAGTTGAACCACTGATGTCACATGAGACTATTTT
>NW_015656630.1:2955835-2955975 GCF_001515625.1 Sinocyclocheilus rhinocerous
TGTTTGGAACAACATGAGGGTGAGTAATTAATGACAGAATTTTCATTTTTGGATGACCTAGATGACCTATGAGTAATAAGATCAGTATCATGCAGTTTTAGGTAACAGCAGCTGTATGTGACCAAAAGTGCCAAAAGTGT
>NW_015656630.1:2959901-2962401 GCF_001515625.1 Sinocyclocheilus rhinocerous
GTTACTTATGGGACCCCCCCCCCTCAGACATTAATCGTTAAAGCTACAGTATGCCAATAGTATGTAACGGTCCTCTAGTGGTTGATGATAAAACTACAAGTTAGTGAGTTGTGCTCTATTCTTCGCCGGTGAATCTGACGTTTAATGCATAAACAACACTATTTTGTTACTACCCATGTCAATGAACAGAAAATGTGATGATATGCAACTAAACATGAAATGCCAAGCCTTTGATTGGTGTTTTATTACGTGCACTCTCCCTTTCCTTTGTGGCTGGTTTCCCCGCAAAACCCGCCCAGAGTCCAGATCAGCTCTTACAGTTTTTTTCCCAACTGCCTTACACGCTTTTTCAAAACTTTGTCTCTCTCTTTTTTTTTTTTTTTTTTTTTTAAAACTTTACACAATGACCTGTCCAGATTCTACCAAATGACAGAAAAAAAGGGATGTGAAATGACAACACATCTCAAAAGCAAACATTTGCAAACATTTTTGCCATAATAATTCCTGTTAGATTTTTGTGTGTTAGCTACATAGAGAACTGTGTGTTGTGTTTTGCAAAAAGTGTTTCATGAAATTGAAAAACGAGTCAAAGGCCAAGAATTAGTGTATGGTTTTGCAGATTTGGTGTGTGGTTCTGGTGTTTGAGTGTCAGGTTTCAGAAATTGTGTGACAAGAAAAGATTTTGTGTGTTAGCAGTTGAAAAAAAAAACTGTAAATATTGGCTAAATTAGCAATCGTGGTGGTTTGAGGTAAGACAAAAACACTGGAAGATGTATTTATGATGTACTCAGTCATTTTTTTTTTATATTTCAGAAAACTTGAAGATGTCTCTTTTGTCAGTCATTTGATGCGATATTTAGAGGGTGAGGTTTGGAGAACGGTGATGAGTCAGGGAGATGAATGGGAACGCTAACAGACATTTTGACAAATTAATCTAATTTAAATGCGCATTAAGTAATGTTGGGCTAGCTGACAATGACTTCATCTTGAACGTATACTTTTAACTAGTAGTTTGGATGCAGAATTATACAAAAGCAAAAGTTAAAATTTTAGAAACGCTCTTATAAGTAATAAGATGCTCTTACAAAAAAATGAGTAGTATTTTAACAGGTGTGCAGTTCACTTATGAAACAGCAAGGGGCAGCATTTTACACATAATCTAATACACAGCCTCTGTGTTGTCAGGCAGTCATGCTGTGTAGTGTACTGTGCAGCTGTGAGTGTACATATTGATATAATCTATAAACTGCTAATGAGCTGTCATACTTTTCCAATGTAATCCAAGAGCTTCTTTACATTCACTGCATGATCATTGACCTGACTTAGTTGTAGACCTAAATGACATCTATATGGTCTACAGTTTTGATCTATAAGAAGTTCTTTGTAATTTATGGATTTTTTTACCCATACTGTTAGAGTTTCAGCAGATGAGTTCATAAAATAAACTTATACAATAATAAAAAAAAAAATCATATTCATATGTAGGAAGAATATCAGTATCTCTTAGAGCCTGCCTAAAAATACCATATGCCACATTTATCTCCATGGAAACCATCTGCACAACCTTAACACAGAGGATTTATATATTTAAACTCTCAAATAACCTTTGCTGAAAATAAATATGTGCCTATAATCAAACTGATGCACAGAATTGTTTTGATGCAGTATCGCAGGAGACATATTCATTTCACTTCTTGTACATTCCAGTTTTGTTTGGTCCAGCATGTTCTGTCTCCATGTACTTCCTTTAAAAAACCTTTAAAGTTCATCAGACTAAGCATTATGCATCCCTTCAGTCAGTGGCAGACCCAGTTAGAGGTCACATATCCGCCTAGAGCGGTAAAGAGTCGCCTGATCTTCCCTCACGTGTATTTCAGTGTTATAACAAAGTAAAAATGCCTCTTCCAAAGGGCATGTACATTGACAATGATTTAAAGGAACAACGCTATAGAAGTCATTCATTTTTAATGAAACTTGGCAATAATGATAATAATAATGCCAGTCTATTGGTTTAAAGTTACTAACATTGATTGTAAGCTACTCATTGCAAATAAACTGCAAATTGGGGACCCACTTTTAGCGACAACACATTAAACAGGCCCTGTCCCGCCTGAAGTATTGCTAGAAAGCCTAGTAGTAACAGTACAGTGACTAGTAGAGACAAAATCGCTGACTTATTCTGCCATTTTGATATAATGCACTGGTCTCATAATGATTCGTAATGTTTGTTTCAGGGGCTCGTAAACTCCTCAGCGAGCAAATCTGAGCCGACAACGATCGCCTCAGTAAGAGCTGTGCAACATCGACCCGACGAAGGCCTTGTGCTGTGGATCAGCGCGCATATGACAAGAGAGAAGGAAATGGTAGATGGATGGAGAAACAAAGAGGGAAAGTGAGAGTGAATGGCGGATGTGTCATGAAAATGGAGGAAAGATGGGTAAAGGAGGAGAGAGATGGAGGGGAAGAGTGCGAGAGATGGATAGGGATGCTGGGGATAAAA
>NW_015656630.1:2963655-2963969 GCF_001515625.1 Sinocyclocheilus rhinocerous
ATACCAACAGTCAAACATGGTGGTGGTAGTGTGATGGTCTGGGGCTGCTTTGCAGCTTCAGGACCTGGATGATTTGCCATAATTAATGGAACCATGAATTCTGCACTCTATCAGAAAATCCTGAAGGAGAATGTCCGACCGTCAGTTTGTGCATAACCCAAGCACACTTGGGTTATGCAGCCGGACAGTGATCCCAAACACACCAGCAAGTCCACCTCTGAATGGCTCAAGAAAAACAAAATTAAGGTTTTGGAGTGGCCAAGTCAAAGTCCGGACTTAAATCCGATTGAGATGCTGTGGCATGACCTCAAACA
>NW_015656630.1:2965550-2979099 GCF_001515625.1 Sinocyclocheilus rhinocerous
AAGACTCATTGCCAGTTATCGCAAACGCTTGATTGCAGTTGTTGCTGGACAGCGTGGCACAACCAGTTATTAGATTTAGGGGGCAATTACTTTTTCACATAGTGTCAGGCAGGTTTGGACAGCTTTTTTGCCTTAATAAATGAAATCATTATTTCAAAACTGCATTTTGTATTTACTCGGGTTATCTTTGTGTAATATTAAAATTAGTTTGATCTGAATCATTCAAGTGTGACAAATATGCAAAAAAAAAAAAACAAGTGGGGGCAAAAACTTTTTCACAGCACTATATATATATATATATATATACACACACACACACACACACAAAGCCAAATATAAAAATTTGTTTATTTATTAATTTTTTTGCTGGGGCAGGGAAAGTTTAAATTTAAACCAACCAGCCAAAAGCAAGTTCTTAATGTTTTGCCCTAGAGCGGAGGAGGAAGAAAGGGAAAAAGGAGGCGTGTGCTCATAGCTAAATGTTTCTATTTGTGTGTGTGTGTGCATGTGTTTGTGTGCAAAAAAAAGGACAGAAAGGACGGCAAAAGAACAGAGAGAAAGGTCGTACATCAGAAAGAAAGCTGACTGCCATCTCTAGAGAGAGTTTGGTCCAGGTGTTTCTGAAACAAGTGCGTCCAAGTGTGTGCCAATGTGCGTGTGTGACCCTTGCAGAGTGCTGAATGCCTCTGCGTCTGTGGGTGTGTGACTGCGCAGCTGCCTCTCCCTCCTCGAACTCACACAGACTCAAACACACCTCCAGGACGCTGCAGTCAGGTGGACTCTGCGTTCATACACATGCAGTACTGTTCCAATCTCATATCTTCTGGTTCCAGCTTATCTTTCCATTAAAAAGTCAATTAAAGGGCCTCTGTTAAAATCAGCCAAGGTAACCATGGTTGCACATGCATGACAACCTCAGTTTGCTTGTGCAAAGCCTGTAGTCAGAAAGATGGTCACCAGGTTTTGTTCAGTTAAGATGAAACATGCTGCAATGAACATTAAATGAATGTTGTTTGAGCAAACTACATTATGGAAAGAGATCAGCTACATAAAGTCTCTGTCGTAATGCAGTTCTTCATTGTGAGACAGAAAAAAAATCCTCCTGTGATCTAACAAATAATAAATTGTTTACAAGTAAGAACTGCAAATAGACAAGATTATTTTCATTCTTGGTTGGAATATTGGGGGTATAGCTAATGTGCTTATGTAATAATATTAACATATAATTTAATACAATTATATTAAGATAAAATAGGAAAATAATATTACAATTATTATCATCATTTGCTTAAGTAGAGACATTTCTAACTAAGCCATTTATAGGTTCATTTCCCTTAAAGTTTAAAATAATGTGACTGTTTCTTTACAATGTTTGATGGCACTAGTGGTGCAAAACCTATTCACTGCAAATGTCAATATCTTTTGATGCTGGTATGATAATACTTAATATAAAATATATTTGTATTAAATCTTTTATATTATCATACATATCTACACTTCGAATAAGCCATCCCAGAATACAAATAATTATTTCATAATTTATTCAATTTTATGCGGTTTCAAAATTTTAACACTTTCTTTTTTTTTTCTGTAGAACAGCAAGTTATTTTTACAGAATGCTCAAGAAAGAGCCCCATAAATATGAATCCACATTGTGATATTTCATATTTTACAGGGTGAGTTTGAATGTGCCCAAGTGTGTGCAAGTGCCGGCTGTGGGGATGATTATCAGTAAATATCGACTTAATTCATTTAAAACAAAACTTCATATCATGATATAAATTGAAGAAAAATTGGTTAATAGAAAAATAAAATGTTGTTATCATTATTTACAGTGTAGATTTTGAAAATAGCACACAATTTGTGTGCACTATTGTTTTCTTGCTTGGAGCTTGACTGTTTCTGGTCACTATCTTACACTGTATGGGGAAAAAAAATCAGCTTGGGCATTCTTCAAAATCTCATGTTTCAACAATAGTGGTTGGTCATTCTGGTATATTAAAATGGCATATGTCCACTATAATGCACAAAGCCTGAATCGCTGGTTGTCAAGTGGATATATATATATACAAAAACTGGTTCAGACTGCAGTGTATTTTCTGATTTGTTTCCAATTCTACTAATGGACTGAAGTGCAAATCTCACTCTTGTGCACATATGAATACACATGCAAGCACACATGACCTGAGTTCATTCTCCCACACACATACAAACACATGCTAATTCAGGCATCTTTTTTTAAAGGTCATGAAAAGGCTATAAGGATGTCAGAATATGTTTCAGTCTTTTTTTCTCTCTCTCTCAGCTTCTTTCTCTCTTTTCTAATTACTTTTGCCTTCTTTAGATAAAGGGAAATAAGTTAGAGGTTGGGTCCTGCTGGTATTGCCTGTGTTATTGCCGCAAGTTATTATGAACCTCAGACACACACACACACACACACACACACTCGTATTATCAACAGCTCAGCAGGAACAGGAGGCCGAGGTGGAGGAGGAGGACGTGAACAGGCCTGAATAAATTCGGGATGTTGTGCATGTTTCACATCTAATTTTACATTTACATAAGATGATGCTGAGAGAAACATTTGGCACCTCCACAGCTACTGGAGCCAAACCGAAACAGAATCACTGACAAAATGCTGGAGTCTGAAAAGAGACTGAAATTCAGCGAGTGACAGAGAAGGAGGTAAAAGAGAAGGAGAAAATGTGCGAAGGAGGGAAAGTGTGTAGGAGAGTTAAATTGCATTGGCATTGTAGCTGTCAGAGAGATAGTAGCAAACTAGTGTCAACTAAAGTGTTTGACTGAAACCAGATGGAGAAAGAAAAACTTTTCTGGAAACAAGTAAATAAAAAATATATCACATTAGATCACTGCATAATAAAGCACCCTTACTAATATTAGTTCCCATTACAATTTATTTGTCCAATTTGTGAAAAAACTGTCAATTAAATGTCTAAACCTCTCTAACATTTTTAGTTTCACTACTACAAATGAAAAATTATTCATTCTGAAGTGTAAGTTTGTATATTTCTAGATGTGTGTAGCACCTTCAACTCTACATATCAGAGGAGATGATTATCATTCAATAACATGTATTTTGCTCGGTTTCTCACAAAATTACTGCATCTTTTCAGAAGACTTTAGATATAGCATGTGAATTCTATTATGATACATTTATGGTGTTTTGTTTTCATTTTGGAGCTTGACAAATCCAGTCCCTTTCATTTTCATTATAATGAAAAGAGCTGTGCTTCTTCAAATTTCACAGAAGAATGAATGTCATACAGGTTTAGAAACAACACGAGGGAGTCAATAATGCCAGAATGTTCTTATTTTGGGTGCACTATCCCTTTACTGTAATGAGACACTGAATAACTGAGTCACTCTCTGAAATCTCTTTCTCTTTTTGTGAGTGTGTGTGTGTGTACATCTCGGTCTGCACTGATCTGAAGTGTTCTGTTTAGAGTCCTAAGGCAATTGGACTGTGAAGATTGCATCAGCCCTCAGACATGATATAATTCATAAAAATCTATTAAACGAGCAAGAAATAGGAGAGGTTGAACTGTAGATGCAGTGAATTTTGTCTCTGGCCACATTCACACAGCAGCACAATAACCACATCGCATAACTGAACTCAAACCTGTGGCCTAATGTGTGAACGGAATCATTCTGAACAACTGTCTGTCACGTTTTAGTGTAAGAGACGCTCTGTGCTGCACATACATGTCTAATGTGTTCCAGGTTTTAATGTTTGGTTTCTGTAACTTACAGAGCTGTGTCATCTGAAGGTTTAGATTCAGTCACATGTTGTCATCTGTTAATTATAATTTGGAACTTTTGTTGTGTCAGATGTGGTAAGACTGCCATTTTGGACATACAGTGGTGGCCAAAATTATTAGAACACTACTATTTTAAAATTAAATGAAATATTAAATTAAATGTATGCATTTAGCAGACACCTCTATCCAAAGCGACCTACAGGCTATACATTTTTTATCAGTATGTGTGTTCCCTGGGAATTGAACCCACGGCCTTTGCGCTGCTACCGCATTGCTCTACCACTGAGCCACAGGAACATTTTCAGCAGTTTAAAATGGTTTTAAGTCAGTTATCTTTTGCTGTAGCATGTCAGTAGGAAATATCAGTTTACATTTGGTTAGCTGGTGAAAATACTACTATTAAAATCATTTTGGCCACCACTGTAGTCATTTTTCATATTTACTTCAATTACTGTTGCTATGGTTGCTATGGTTACAGGTGATCGAATACGGGCTTGACTTCAGTTGCATATCTGAATATATGAATCTAATCCCAGACACTGATAGTGTAAACATACCCTATAATCAGAAGTCCAAAGAGACCCCAAAATTGTCATTATTCATTCACCCTCATGTTGTTCCAAACCTGTACGACTTTTTGGCCATGTACACACTCAACAGAGCCACCATGTTTTGTTTATTTTTGGAAGACTACTTTGCAGAGCATGTTTTTGAAGGGTTGCCATGTCCACTTATTATAAGCGATGCTTATTAAGCATCTCTGGGCTTTGTGTTAGGACTTGGTGATCCAGTTTATGGAGTTAATAAAGTGGAAAGGAGCAGGTCACTATATTTTCATATGTTGCTTATTTCCAAGATAATACATACAGTAAAGTAAAACATACAGTAGATATGGTATATTGTACGTATAGGTATGTCATCCCTCTTTTTCTAATGTTCTTTGCCATATAAACACTCAACCTGGTACAAAACTCTAAGTGTGTCTGCATCAGTATTGATTCCTCCTATCACAAGGGTTCACATCAGCTGTTGTATGGATGCTCTGTACACTCTCATGTGTGCTACAGTACTTCTGCAGAGAACAGGGAAAATTCACAGCATGTCAAGGGAAGTAGGCAGGATTGATCCACCCTGTACTCTTTTAAAATGTCAAATGCTCTTTCTCTTTCCCCCAGAGGCTCATTCTATTGGAGCTGTGAACCTGCAGTAACACCAGCATAGCCATGTTGTCACTCGTAATCACACACACACATGCACACACACATGCCCTGTACTTAAACAAAACACTTACACCCTGCCATGTGCTTGACTGACCTTGTCACTTGCACTCACGGTTGCTATTGGTAACAACAAAACAGCTTCTGATTGGGTGTTCATGGGCAACAGTATTTCTTCCTGCAATGTTCTTGATTTTTCCCTCTAGTCATAGGAAGAAAGTTGTGCTGGAAGATGTGGATGCAGAATGTGCCAAATATGCAGCATGAATTGATGGATGTGTAAAATATAAGTGTAAAATAGTGCATTTTTAGTGCAGAGCAGTAGGGAAGGCTCAGACATTCATGAAATTCAACACCAGATGATCTGCTCCTGCAGGGATGAAGGGTCATCATTAACCCATTTATAGGTTGACTGAGGTAAAGTGCAGTCAGCTAGAATAACCATGATGGATGTATACAGACACTCTCTCACACTCTATTCACTGAGCTTTCATTACACAAATTCATTCTAAAACAAGGCTGTTTAGCCAGAGAGCTTTGAGCATCAGCCTTCTAAAATGACAGAACATGACTTTAAACTATGGATTATTTGGGGAAATAGTGCTTTTTGGTTCTGTTTTGTATAGAGGTAATTATGAATGATTTGTTTGCAATTTTTTATCTCACATCTGAGGAAAAAAGGTCAGAATTAAGAGATATAAACAGAATTGTGAGATACAAACTCAGAATTATGGGGAAAAAGTCAAAATACAGAGTTTATATCTCGTAATTTAGATTTTTTTCCCCTCAAAATTCTGATTTTACATTTCAGCATTTCTGTTTAGTTTTTTTCGCCACAGAAAAAAAAGTAATTGCATCTTTTTATTGCACAATTCTGACTTTTTTTCCTTGTATTATATTTCACAATTCTGAACAAAAGTCTGAATTGTGAGGAAAAAAGTTAGACTTGTGAGATAAAAAGTCGCAATTTTTACTTTTTTTATTGTGTGGAATGAGATTACATAGTTTTGTACTGTTCTATTTAAAATTCTATAAATATCCTACACTGCTATTCCTTTCCATTCTATTCCATTCTACTAAAGATTATCTTCAAAATTCTATTCTATTTTATTTTGTTTCCATTCTTTTTCTACTCTGTTCTGCTAAATATTTTATTCTGCTAAAGATTCTATTCTATTGAAGATTCCATTCCGTTCATATAGAGAAGAACAGAATAGAATCGTATAGAAAAGTTATCCTACTCTATCGTGCCAAAATTTAATTATGTTGTTCTGTTGTTGTTCTGTTCTTGTTAAGTTTCTGTTCTATTGCACTATATTCTGCTAATGATTTTATTCAGTTCTGCTAAAAAACTATATATTATATTAAGATAATTATTCTATTTTAATCCATTAAAGATTATTTTATTGTGTTTGCGTTTCCAAACTATTCTAATGTATAGATTCAATCTATTATTCTCTGTAGTGAAGAATAGGTTTAATTTTATTAATGTTGTCCGATGCTACTTTGTTAAATATTCTATTGTATTCTGCAAAAGATTGTACTGTATTGTATTGCATTGTATTCTGTTCTACTCTAACTGAATCTTTAGCAGTTCCTTCAGGGTGGAAGGGTTATCTACTATTTATCTGCTGCTTTATTTATTTTTATTCACACAACCTCAGATAACACTAAGATAAGCTCAGAGCACATAAATACAAAATATTTGAGCCAGAGCTTTAGTGCTCTGTGGCCTGCTATAGTGGTCTAGAGAGACTGGTTTAAATTCTATACTGTGGCTCTAAATCCTCAATATCCTCTTTAAATTAACTTCATACTCCCCTGTGTATAGGAAGAGTATCTATCTGTGAGGACGATATAATGAATAGTGGAGAGATAGCGGGGTTCATCATGCAGTGCGCGGTGAGGTTCCGGCTCCCTGCACTCAGTGACAGCAGATAAACAGCCACTGCTTGGTTCCAGCATCTCCACGGGCCCCGTTGGCATGGAGACGAACCATGCAGTGCTTTTTCTGCTGACACAGTGCTATGGTACTCGAAAAACAGAGGAGATAAGAGGGATGAAAGAGAGAAATGAAGATCATTGCCAAACAAAGAACCCAGACTGCTCTTCAAAGAAAAAAAATTGACAAAAAGAAGATTTTTCCATAGGAGTTGAAAGGAGGTGTAAATGTGTGCTGAAGAAAGATTCCAGAGTGAGGTGTTGGAACTCCATTCTATTATTGGCGTATCTTACTGTTTGGCGCTATGATATACAGCTTGAAATATCAAAAGAGAAACAACAGACAAATAAGCAAACACTATCAATGTGAATACAGGTAAATTTGGACACTATCCAAAATGTTGCGTTGTTTTAAAATATGATCCCAAATGGCTCATGTCCCTAGAAATAATACCATTTTAAATAGCTAAATTTCTCCTCTACACCATACAAAGGAAAAATGAAGGAATATTAAAAACAAAGACTGTGCATTGAATATATTAAAAATGAAATAAATCATTTAATTTTATAAAATTTATATTTTAAATAAATATTTAAAAATGTTTAAAATATGTTGAATATAACGTTAAAAACTATCTTTGAAACATAATTTGTCCCATTTTACCTGTACTCACCATTTTAAACAAGCTTGTTTCCTTTTTTTCTTTGAGTTTGATGTTAATGCAGGTGTCTTACCCTTGCTGAGGGTTCCCGAGACAAGCCTCTGAAGGGACTGAATGAGCTTTAGTACCCCCTGTCTGCAGCGGCTGGTACAGCCAGCCATGATGAGAGAGAATCCACGGGTGCACAGACAGCCCCTACAACAGCCTAAACACTGCTTTCACCAGCGGTGCTCACAGACGAGACGTACTTCCCATAAGAGCCTCTCCGTGGCCTCCAGAGTGCTTCTCACGCCGCCACTCGCTCGTCCAGTCCCACAAGAGCTGTGCTTTTAACAATGGGTTCCAAGTCCAAGAATAAGAGCAGGATGCCCAGACAACACACACACACACACCTTTCATCCACTGTCCTCACACACACTCACTCACACACGCACAAACACACACAAGATGCTCACAAAGTGCCTGAGCCTGTTTTCCTCTGCCTCTGTACCAACCGTTTGAAGTATAAAAGGAGAGTTGCTGAAACAGCCGACTGCTGCTGCGAAAGTTAGAGGGGGAAAAGTTGGTGAGCGCTGCAGGCTCAAAGCTCAGAGACCGACCTGATGAATTATTAAGTGGATGGCAAGAGCCCGCTGCTGCGCTACAAGGACTAAGAACTGCTTGGAGGAAGTTGAGTGTCCATGGAGACAAAAGAGTGGCTTTCCTTTTTCTTGACGGTGCTTCTCCTTTAGTTCCTTTTATATGTCATACTATTATGTTAAAGGTTATATTCCATTAAACATTAAGGTTATATTCCATTAAACTGCTCTATTTTGCTAGATGCTATTTCATTAAGGTTTCTATTCTGTTCTGTTCTATTCTATTACCACATCCTATTCTATTCTATTCTATTCTTGTATTCTGCTACTTTGCATTATATTTTACTCTACATTGTTAGATTATATGATGTTAAAAACTCCATTCTATTCTGCTCTATTTTTTAGATTTTATTAACATTTCTATTCTATTCTATAATATTCTGTTAAAGGTTGTATTCTATTAAAACTGTCATTCTGCTCTATTCTGTTCTACAAAAAAATTATATTATGTTCTATTCCATTCTATTCTATTCTGTTAAAGATTACATTCCATTAAAAACTTGATTCTTCTGCTATATATTCTAGATTCTATTCTATTCTAAGCTATTTTCTGTGAATGTGCAAGACTCAGCACTTTGTCAACTAGAAGAATGACAAAGTGCAGAAAAAGTAAAACTGTTTGTAAAACTACTTTGTTAGATTATACTGTATTCTATTAAAAACTTCATTCTGTTATGCTCTATTTTTAGATTATATTAACATTTCTATTCTATTTCATTATATTCTACAGTATTCTGTTAAAGGATGTATTCTATTATAACTCTGTTCTTCTGTTCTATTCTATTCTATTCTATACTATATGCTACTCTATTCTGTTAAAGATTACATTCCATTAAAAATGTGATTCTTCTGCTATATTTTCTAGATTCTATTCTATTCTATTCTAAGCTATTTTCTGTAAATGTGAAAGACTTACGATTACTCAGCACTTTCTCAACCAGAAGAATGACAGTGCAGAAAAAAAGTTAAACTGTTTGTGCTACATACCACTGTGCTTATGATTATTTATGTAATAAATTAAATAGTATGAAAAAAAACAGTTTGGAGTATCAAGCAGCATAACAGACGGATTTTTGACCTAAATAGGCCTATTTTAATGTAAAATTTAGAAACTTGTAATAATGGTCAAAGACTCCCTCCCAAAAATATTAATATGACAAATGTAATGAAACATATAGATTCTTAATGTGAAAATATCGATACTGTATTGTTGGGTACAATATTGCTTGTTTGAAATATCATTGTTCCCACCCCTAAATTCCCACGCACAACCCATTTCAACTTCTCGCCCTCATTTATCATTCTTGCCCTGGCTGAGGGGAACCCAAAATAGGCAGACAGAAGAAGAGGAAAGTAAGAGAGAAAGAGGGAAGAGGTAATGAGAAGTGACAGCTGTGATAGATGGCAGGATGATGCTGGAGGAATGAGACGGATAAAGTTAAAAGGAAATATGAAGGAAAGATGCAACACAAAGAGATATGCAAAGATTTGGATGAGCCACTGTCTCTCTTCTCCTGAGAAAAATACCCCCATAATCTCACATTTGTCTCCAATAAGGTATCAGAAGAGATTTCAATAATGTCTCACACTGTGCTCAGATGTGCCAAGATACCAAAGTCTGCAGTCAAAGAAAGAGTTCTCAATATCAACTTTTCTTAAGTCCAAACAAACTGTGCATTGACATCCACATAATTTATATCTTTATACTTTGTCAACAACTATATAATTTTTTTCCTAAGGAATTTTAAAAGGCACATCTGGTTATACCACAATGAAATAGCTGAGAGCTTTGTGGAAACAACAACCTAAGAGAGATCAAATTTACCTTTAGGCATGAAGCGACATTTTTTTTATGTCATTTTAAATATAGCAGTAACATGATAATTGAATATATGTTTCTTTGTTTGAATTATTACTGCCAGTGGGAGGTTTGTAAAGGTTATGTTTAGCATGTTCCCAGAGTAGATGCTTCTTATTCTATTAGACATGCTCAGAAAAGCCCTTTTATGTCCTGCATTGCATATTGAAATATTTTTGGACTGTGTGGGTGGAAGTGCAAAGTGGATAGAAAGCAAGCAAGACAGAGTGAGAGTTTTGTTTTTATTGATTAGGAGATGTACATAACCGAAGTAATAGAATTTCAACAGTGTTCAGTGTCTAGATTTCCTTTTATATTTCAGCTCTGCTTCTGCAAGATTCTGAATCTTTTATAAGCATAGATGAAAATAAAACCATTTATTCTTGTTCCTAAAACAATAAAAAATGGTTTCTCACATAATTATGCAGAAATATGCACATATGCTGTGCAGTAAAATTCAGCGCTCACAATATGCGACAGACATCTGTAAAGCACTTCAGGTTGCTTGTGTTTGTGCAGCTTATGTTGTAAGAGAGCAGGAGGATTCACCCAAAGCAGGAGAATCAGCTCAGAACAGCTGCAGTGAGGTTCAGTCCTAGAAAGATGGGTTTCAGTTCTGCAGGTCTGACATCCCCAATTCTGTATGTCGATCACTTTGCAAGCTGCTGGATGCATTTGTTTTGGGTGCATTTAGTAGAACTGCATTTGAAGAGTCACAAATGATATATGCAGAAAAAAGCATATTGCGTATATGTAAATGTATGAATATGTGTTCTTGCATAAGTGTTTAATGCATGCTTATTTTATGCATATTGTGTTCTTTCTTCTTTATTTGAATACATATTGAATAGTCATACTGATATCTCGACCAGGACAATTAATCATAATTTAATAAAATTGCATATTAGATTAATATAGAGGAGAACAATATATAATGAAAAAATCCATCAGTTTAAAAAATAAAATAAATAAAAATAAATAATATTATTTTATATTTATTGTTTGGTATGAACTGCTTAGTGGCATGTGTTTGCATTAAATAATCATAGTAAAATGATATATGTAGAGAGAGAGAGAGAAAGAAAGAGAGAGATAAATACTTAATTTTATATTTAGTTTTGAACTGCTCAATCTCATATGTTTGCATGAAATAATAAATAAAATAAATAATAAGAATCATACAATATTAATAAACATATTTTAAATACAATTATACATAACTCTCAGACTGTATATATAAAAGATTATGTATGTTTATATACAGTAGAAACTGGCTCAGAAAAGGAACAAAACATCTGCTTCAGTTCACACTCTGTTCCAAACAGAGTTCCTTCAAGGACTGATGGTTTGCATACAGCTAGCGATCCTCCAGTGTGCCATTAAAAATGCCATCCCATCCCATCCCATCCCATCCCAATCTATCCCACAAAGTCTGAGCACCTCCCACAAAATATTCTTTGCAACACACCGACTCACAGCAGAGACTCTGTTGCCATTATATCACACTGTCTAAGCGCACCCATCTCAGGCTATTTTTACTGCTAACCATTTAATGAAGCTGCCACGGCTCACACTTACACAAACACACAGTCATACACGCACACACGCTTAGGGCAAGGAACTGCACTCGGCACCGTTGAATTAACCTTCAGACTTTTCTATAGCTCCCCTGCACCTGTTCAATCCCAATCTTCTAGACTGCTTACTTTTTGAAACTCTAATTAAAAAACTAAATCTGTCTGAATAAAACTCTTTAAAATACTTAGCAAGCTCACGCAAAAATCTACAAAAGTTATGATTTTGATTGACACAGGCTACCTGCCAAACATGTATCAACTGTGTGTGTGAACTGCAGTGAATTTGCTGTGCTCCAATTTAGATACAAGCAGTAGATACAGCAAAACCCATGAGATTACATGCAGATACAAAAGTCAACTTGTCTATTTTGTAGTTATTTATTTTAATAAGTTTATTTTCAGAAACAAAAACAGAAAATGAAGCATCATTCTAGTTCAAGAGTTTACACACATTTTTAATGGTCATTAGCAATGCTGCTTTTGGTAACTGGACTTTGCAGCTTCCCAGAATACCCTAGCAACTGGCAGTTTGTCTTTCTGTCTATTTGTCTGGGTGACTGTAAATCCTTCAAACCTCAAGCTTTTAAAATTATTTTAAAAACTGTCTGACAAGGCTTTGTCAAGTCAACAAAAATGTCAAATTGACTTTTAGTTTTAAGCATCAATATATTGTGCAAGACAAAGTTGTTCTATCTTGTTTTAAAAATGTTCTAAATAAAATGTTAGATATTTTTACTGGGAAAAAAAAGAATAAAAAATCTGACTACAAAAGTACTTTTTGCAGCGTTAACATACCAATGGCTTCTAATTTACTTCAGTTAGTTTATGGGAGAGTGAACAAGAGAGAAGGTTAATGATCTAGAGAGAGTTAATATGATAAAATGAGGTAGTGGTATGACATAAATGTAGTGTAATTTATGAAGAGAGATGATAATACATTAGGATATAATGATATACAGCAAGACTAATTTGCACTCACAAGCCAAAAGTATAAAGCTCTATGACACCTAATGGATTGCAGCCCACCACCCCTCCACTATCCTGCTACACCTGAAAATGCAGTCACTGTAAAGTAAGATACCACAGCCTCTATTTAGCGCAGTGTTATATGCGATAATGGACAGAGCATGTGTGATTTAAGTGCGTTTGATAGGTGACACATAGCAGGTGCCAGACAGTTGTGGCACTACATCTCAGAAGCAAACTGGAAGAAAGTTTCAAACTGACAGGAAGATATGCACCTAGCGAAATCTCAACAGAGCAATGAATCCATGTACTGTCAGCTAAGAATGCTATAGTGAAGGTTAGAAGCGTTCAAATTGCTTATTTTAGAACCATGATCTTTTTAACTAGTTTAGGCTATTAACATGCCTTTCAAATGATTTCATATGGCCACTTGTGTTCAGATTTTGTCAAGATGCCTGAATACTGTTAAATGAATAAACACGTTACGAGGCTTACAAGCGAGCGTAAAAGAAAGGAAGTGAATCTTCTTTTTAACAGATTTGGAGAAATTTAGCTTTACATCACATTCATCTTATTCAAGAGTCCAAACGGCTGATAAAAACATTACAATAATCCACATGACTGCAGTCCATCAGTTAATGTCTTGTGAGGTGAAAAGCTGTGTGTTTGTAAAAAACAAATCCATCAAGGCATTTTAAAGGGGTCATATGATACAATTTAAATTTTTCCTTTCTCTTTGGAGTGTTACAAGCTCTTGGTGCATAAAGAAGATCTGTAAAGTTGCAAAGACTAAAGTCTCAAATCCAAAGAGATATTCTTTATAAAAGTTAAGAGTCAACCACGCCTACCTAAAACGGCTCGTTCTAACACGCCCCCACATACCTACGTCACGATGTGGGAAGATTTGCAAA
>NW_015656630.1:2979515-2980668 GCF_001515625.1 Sinocyclocheilus rhinocerous
GTTGCTTGTGGACTGCAATTGGTCAGATTACATGTCTCAACTCGGCGGCCATTTCAGAGCCGTGAAATTTGACACCTCTGCGTCACTAGAGGGGGGAAAGGGGGGTCTTCACATCCGGGAATGTACGCTGTACATTGGGGGCTGTAGTTTGTGGACTCGGTGTTTTGAAGGCGAGTTTCCCTCACGGAAAGATTACTGCACACGCGGCTCGGATAATATCAGTCTATGATAATCATATTACAAGTTATATATGGTGAAGAACGTTCAGCGGCGCCGTGGAGAGGAATGAACTGGCGTCTGGTAAGGCTTTATGAGCGTGTGTTAGCGTGTTTTTGATATTGTAATCGTTGTTTCGAAACGTGATAGCACAGCTAGCAATCTGATACACTGTTTATTGACAGAATAGTACAGTACATTATGCATTTCAGTGAATATACAGTAAATATACATGGATTATTACAGTGCTGTGTGGATGAACTGATATGTGTTTGTTTGACGCTCTGAATGTTAGGGATAGCTGCCGGTTAGCAAATTAGCTCCGCTCTGGACCAGGGATGATGCAATGTTGTCATGGAGAGATGCTCTGGATACAGGAGTGAGCTGATGAGGTGAGAGATGCTGTGAATCAGTATCCCAATACAGAATGCATATAAATGGAATGATATAAAGCTGGAGGATATGGATTCTATTTTAGATTGTGATAGACCAGATATATTTTATAATGTAGACAGTCTTGTGCATCCTGAAATAATTAAACTTGATTGTAGAATAAACAATATTTGAAATTTGGTCCAATTCGCTTATGCCATTTTGTATATTACTACTTAGAAAAACATAAAAATGAAACATAATTCAATCAATAATCAATTAAAGTGCTTATGGCACAGAGTAAAATAGGATTGTGGGGTTAATGTGTTTTATAAAGCCTGTTTTTGCAAAGGAAACTCACAATGACACATTTAGATGCAGAAATAGACAATTTCACTCGCTTCACATATAATGTAATAACTCCTGTTTAGAAGCTGTTATTTGAAAGATTCTTTTTTCTGGTACCTTTTGGCATGTAGTGGCATCAAACAAAGTAAATTGCAGAGAGCTGGACCTAATAGAACCTGAATTACAGAATTTCAAAAAAATAATTTGTTTTAAAACT
>NW_015656630.1:2981090-2997571 GCF_001515625.1 Sinocyclocheilus rhinocerous
GCACTGGGTAGCTGGCCAATCAGAGCACACCTCGCTTTTCAGACCGATGAGTTTTGTAAAAATCGACGCGTTTCAGAAAGGCGGGGCATAGAGGAGAAACAATAATGTACAGTATGTGGAAAATAATGTGTTTTTTGAACCTTAAACCGCATAAACACATTTCATTACACCAAATACACAAAATAATGTTCTTTTTAGCAACATCATATGACCCCTTTAATTTTAAACTATTGCTTCTGGCCAGAATACAAGTTCATAATCCATAATAATGCTTCCTCCAGTTAAAAAAAAGTAAATCTCCTGTTGTCCACTCAAATCCACTGACATATTTATTTAGGACTGTTCTCAATTGTAAATGGTGTTTGATTTGTGCATATTTCTCTCCTGATTGAGATGAGACGACTTTTTCGCCGGAGAAAGCATGGAGAGGACACATATTTTAGCCAAAAGCAATGGTTTAAGTTGAAAACCTCTTAATGATGGATTTTTTTTTACAAACATGCAGCTTGTGGATTACTTACATTACTTGTGGATTATTGTGATGTTTTTTTCAGCTGTTTAGACTTTCATTCTGACGGCACCCCTTCACTGCAGAGGATCCGTTGGTGAGCAAGTGATGGGTGAGTACATTTTCATTTTGTTGAACTATTCCTTTAAACCCAAGTGTTGTTCCAACATGGTCCATGATGGCCCAGGCATGTTCATAAACCTATCTTATTTTATTTAGGATCAAGCATATTTAGGTGACAGTTTGCTTGAGCAATGGTTACCCCATCGGAAACAGTGTAAGATTGTGATTCAGGATGCATAGACAACAATACCTGAAGAAACTTCCAGCATCTCATGGTCTCCATGGCTCACAAAAGGCTGGGATTGGGAAAGGTAATGGCAATGCAGCATGTATCTGCTTTTTCCTTGTGTGCTGGACAAAACAGAGTGTTAAACCTGATGTCACCTGAAGTAAAAATAGACACTATCTTCAAGATCCTTACTCGCATGCATGCCCCTGAATGAAAACATGTGATACTGCTCTCTTCCCTCCCCTCACTCTCTCTTTTCCTCTCTGTCCTCTTTTTTATTTTCTCTCTACACTATATAAACAACTCTAAGAAACGCACAATCCACTGTGCAGGCTTTTTCCACCACCCAGCTCAGAAATATCCCAGGCTTTTGGAGCTCATCTTACATTAAGAGTAGCAGACATAACATTTTGCTTGTTTCCCTCATATTCACACGTAGGTAATTGTTTTCTTCATGTTCCCCTTGGGAAAGGAGAGAATGTGTGCTTTAATCACACTGCTTTTCTTCACCGCTCTGACCATCCATGTCCAAGAGAAATTCCTCTGGGCTCTTTCTGTCATAATCTTGCTTTCTCTCTCGCTGTGGTGAATTTTTTCCTGGTTGCTGGTCTCATGTGATTTGCATTGTTCTGGTGTTTATTATTTTGGGGGTTCTTTGGAGAGATTCTGTTTGAAGGTCTGTTTGGTATTCCTGAATGATGATATGAGACCTTCAGTCTAGCTTTTCTCACATTTGATCTCAAATCAGGCTGTGCTAAATAAGAATATTTACATTATACTTTTTATAAAGCTTAATTTTATTGTACCACGATCAGTATTTTAAAATGTACTGAGAGCCTTTATGGAACTAACGGTTTGTGTTACTTGAATATTGCAGTAGAAGTGCTCCTTGAAACTCTCCAATGATTGGTCTTTTGCGTCATGTGACCCCTTACATCAGCACATTTTGGCTGCCCTTAACAGAAACGGTGAATGCATCAAAATTTTGCCCTTGTGAGCAAAATAGAGCACAGTTTTACGATCATTAATTATGGAAGACTAAAAGTAAGCAATGAAGATGCTGGCATAAGGAAATCTACATGAAAATCAATTCTGTGAGGTTCAAGGGCAAGGGGATTCAAGAGAGAGAGAGGTTTGTAAGTGTTTGGGTTAAAGTTACGTAGTGCGCAAACACTAACACTCGAACGCACAACATAGTTATGTAACTGAAGGAGACAGACAGTTTTTAGACCACAGTGTTTCATACCTCACTGGGCTGAGGACATTTTCAGTAACTCACTCTCTTTTTCTCTGTGTCACATAGTGCTTCTTGTTCTAATATTTGGTTGTGACTGTCATAACTCATCTTCTGAAAAAGAAAAGGGATCCACACAGTACTGTTAGTGTCCATGAACAACGCACACACATACACACACACACACACACACACCAACAAAACCATGTCGAGAGCTCTCCCTGACTTGAGTCTAAAGTGCAAGGGGGAAAAAAACACAAAAATAATAGGATTCTTAAATTGTGTATTTGTATATTTACTAGAAACATAAATAGAGAGTCATATCATATACTCATTTGTCCAAAAATGAAAATTCCAAACCTGTATGACTTTGTTGTATCCTGTCTTCTCTTTTCAGTGTAATGAAATGAATGAGGCTTTTCTTGTATGTTCCACAGAAGAATTGAAGTCATACAGTTTTGGAATGAAATGAGTAAATAATGAAAGAAATTTCATTGTTTGGTGAACTTTCTTTTTTAGTCGTAGGTAGCAAACAAAGCATACTTTTGTGTCAAACATTAGCAATGAATTGGTGGATCCAGTTTGCAAAACTGATCTGAATGATTTGTGTACAGATCTGACTACTCTGAATTTCTCTCAAATAATGGTATGATTTATAAGGATTACTTTTATGGTACTTATAGTTCTTTTGAGTCTGTTTTGAAGCTTAAAAGCTCCAGTCCACATTCATTATAAACAGTGCTTGATCTGTGCATATTTCTCTCCTGATTCAGATTAGACAACTTTTTCACCAGAGAATGCAATATTATGGAGAGGACACATTATTTAGCTGAAAGCAACAGTTTGTTAGGCTAAAAACCTCTTAATGATGGATTTGTTTATTACAACACTCAACTTGTGGATTACTTACATTACTTGTGGATTATGATGTTTCTATTAGCTGTTTGAACTCTCATTCTGACAGCACCTATTCACTGCAATCCATTAATGAGCAAGCGATGTAATGCTAAATTTCACCAAATCTGTTCTGATGAAGAAACAGACTCATCTACATCTTGGATGGCCTGAGGGTGAGTACATTTTCATTTTTGGTGAACTATTCCTTTAAAGCCAAGTGTTACATGATGATAACTCTGCCAACATGTGCCATGTTGGTGATCCAACATGGTACATGATGGCCCTAGCATCTTTAGGCAACAGTTGTTGCGCCATTGAAATGGTTGTGCCATCGAACACATGAGATTGCATCTGTTTTGGGTCTGTTTTGAAGCTTAAAAGCTCCAGTCCACATTCATTGTATTGCATTAAAAAAAATCAACCAGTACAACCGTAACATCATCTTTTGTGTTGTACCAAAGAAAGAAAATCATACAGGGTTTGGAATGACATTAAGGTGAGCAAAATTTTCATTTCTATCCCACAATAGACTCTTTTCACATTTCTGGCAAATTTGCCTTCACTCTCGTTGAATTAGAAACACTCATGCAGCAGCGTAAACTTGTTTTCTGTAATACCAAGTTAATACAACACAAATTGTACTTTTATAAATGTACATTGCATTTAAAAAAAAATGAAAATATAAAAAATTGTTAGATTTACCATGTTAATAACTGTGGAAACGTGCCATCACAGTATGTGAGAAAGGTTTATTGCTTTCATTATGTGGATGCCATTCTTGTGGAAGTCAGTTTTGATCATGTAATTTTTACCAGAGCTCCATTTTTTAATTGATCCTGTGTGATCATGTAATTTTTACCAGAGCTCCATTTTTTAATTGATCCTGGAAGCTGAGTTCACAAACCACTCACAGTTCTCCACTAACGTCATTACTCCCTAAAACCAAGAGCAGAAATAGCGTACCATCCTCAAGAAACCTTCATGCTGACTTCTCCTTCGATTTCTGTATCAACACTGCATACAAAATCAGTGAAGCATAGTTGATCTCTCTCTCTCTCTCTCTCTCTCTCTTGTCTCTGTGTGTGTGTGTGTGTATTTGCTTAATTTTCCAGGGATGTGTTGTAGTACATACAGATGGAAAGATTGTAGAGGAGGAGCTTAATTCAATATTTCATGAAGGACGGTCAGAAGGGGGGCATGGTTTGCATGATTAGTTTTGTTCTTATTCGAATTTAGGTACAAAACAGCATGTTTTAGTCGCACCTGCACTGATTGTGAATTCCATGCTCTGTGTTTCTTTCTGTGTGGTGAGGGAGGTAATTGATGGAGTTTTGTGTTGAGCCAGTTTTGTGTTGCTGTCAGTAATAATAATCATTTATTTAGGGCTCTGTGCTTGCACATGAAGCAGTACTACTATACCAGTCCTCAGACAGACGCTCCTTCTCTGACCCTCATAGTTGGGTGAATAAAGGCTAATGATGTTAAGGAGCTGTTATTGAACTTAAACGGCAAAAGGTGACAGGAGATCAAAGAACTAATAACAGTCCAAATCTCACAAGGTACACCTTGTAATAAAAGTTTGCATGCACTTTTATGTAATTGGATGAATGGTAATTATTAGATTTATGCATTCAGGTCTAATTACAGAAGAGAGAGTAGAGATTTTAACTTTTAAACTTGTTTCAGTTGACTGTGAGAGGAAAGCCTTGAGCTAGAAACAAATAAGAGGCCATAAACTGTATTTTAGAAGCTTCTATTTATGTATTTGTTTATGTATGTGTTTATTTATTTAACTGAAGAAGTCTGAGGAAAGAGAAATGTTAATAACAAAAATAACATCTAGATCCTATTGCCTGTTTTTGAAAATGTTTCTAAATATCTGTCAGTGACAAATTTGTGTTACAAATTTTAGTTGGCATCTTTTACATTAAAATACTATTTTACAAGCTGATTGGGATGTGTTTGGACTCATATCTCAGTTTTGTAAGTTCAGCGTTATCAGACAGCCAGGATGAGGCTATACTGCCATCTGTTGGTTGTAGAGCACTATTACCGCCCAAAGTAGACTTACTGTAGGCCTATGCCACCAAACGAAACTAATTAGGGGACTTTGACAAAACCTGGATTGCTGGGGGGAAACAAAAAACAAACAAACAAAAAAACACACATACAACAACAACGACAACAAAAGAGGGTTATTTACACGCAATCCAACACAAAATGATTCAGAGTAAACTAATTAGTTGCCGTAGCCTATAGTAAGTTAAGCATAAAAAAAAAAAAAACGGAGACACCCACACACAGTAAGTTTACTTTACGCGGAAGCAAAAGTGAAAATAAACAGGAGGGTGTGATTCATCTATATACAGTGACTCGCAAGCCATTTCCTCATTAACCAGAAAATTCACGATGGACGAATATTATCCCATCATTGTAGAAGGAAACTGGCAGGCTAAAAATGCTAAAGGTGTGAAAAATAAACTTCAGATTTACTTTCAGAGTAAGAAATCTCAAGGAGGTGACTGCTTCGTGCAATATAATGACGGGAGCAACTCTGCTACGATTCTGTTCAAATCATCTGACAGTAAGTTATTGTCATGTTAACAAAATAACATTAATTTAGTTTGTTAAAATGTAATATAAATGTTGAGATCTTGTCATTTGTCAAAACTACTAAAATATCACAATATGAAGAGTTTATTTGCAAAAACATATAACTTTTTTTTACATTTTCAAAAATCTTTTTTTTTATTACCTTATCATGTTTTTATTTTGTTTTATTGTGTTAGTTAGCTGTATTTTTATTTTTTTATTTTTTACTTAATCAAAATAACCCAACTGCCGTTTGATTGAGATTAATTGGATTAATTGAAAAAAAAAACATGATTTTTGAAAATGGTTAAAAACGCGAGAGAGTGAAACAGAAACCTCACTTTGAAAAATCATGGAACATGCAAAAAATAAAATAAAAATAAATAATAATAATAAAAAATAATAATAATAACATCTACCTCTATTTGTGTGTGTGTGTCTGTGTGTGTACTGGTATATATGGTTTATGAGGACACAAATGTGTATAATAACATGGGTACAAAAGAGAGAAGTTGTGTGATGTATCTGACTAAATCTGATTGTTTTTATTTCAGTCCGAGATGGCGTGCTCTCCCAGGCAGAACACATTATTACGATTGGCAATCAGCAAATCAAGTTGAAAGTGTACAAACCCAGCACTGGACAAAAGGTGAGTATAGTAAGACTTGTTACAAAATGCACAATTATAGCTCTATAATCCCTGTAGATTGCGTCAAGTCAGTATGGTCTATCATAAAAATGATTTTTATTTTATGGTATTCTCATAAAAAAAAAAGGTAGAAAAACTGTCACTGGGGTGGTACCTTTTTTAAAAGATACACCTTTGTACCTAAATGGTTCATATTAGTACCTCAGTTGTACATATTATTACCTAAAACATACAAAAGTGTACCTAAAGGTACCACCCCAGTGACATATTTTCTACCTTGTTTTTCCCTGAGAGTGTACAGCCTTAAAATTGTTTCTTTAGAAAGATGGATGTCTTAATTTTGTTGAAAAGGAGAGAACAAAGAACTTACTCTACATGTTTGGTAGCATTCCCCATTTATGTACTCATAAATGCTTTGCATTTTTGTGGTTTCAGACAGAGCAGGCATGTGGATATCAGGAACCAAGTAAGTAAATAATGTGGACTTTACTCTCTGACTGCTTATGTGACCTTTTATTGGTTGGGTTATTTTGCTGTCATTGCTGATGTTCTGACTTAAACATTCCTTTTCATTGGTGAAGATATCACTTCGGTAGTGACCAAGTAATCCTGTATTATTTTATTGCTTGTAGAGAGACTTAACTGTTGCCATTTACATAAGAAAATGATTTGGTGTGATGCATCTGATGTTTGTGTTCAAGGCCGAGATGGTGTGCTCTCCCAGGCTAAAAATGATATTAACACTACCAGTCACCAAATCGAGACAAAAGTGTGCAAACCCAGTGATGTGGAGAACCAGGCAGACAGCACTGGACAAAGAGTGAGTGGACTAAATACAAATTTAGGACTAACAAAATGCATCAAGTCACTGCTATATATGAATAGTATGGCCTATAAGAACATTCATTATTCGAATATTACGCTTTTATGGTTGAGATGTAGATGCATTTTAGAATTTCTGTAGGAAGATGGCAGGTAGTGTTTTCAATTTAAGTAATCACCAATGCTTTGCGCTTGTGTGGTTTCAGACGGAGCAGGCATGTGGATATCAGGAACCAAGTAAGTAAATCATCTGGAAGGATATGCACATGCAATTTTTTTATTGGTTAGGTTATCTTACTATTTATAATTATCTTATCTTACTAATTCTGATACAATTTACTCTTCAGTGGTAAAGGCATCAGTTAGGTACTTAACCATCAAAACAATTCAAGATAGTTTTGCATGTACTGGGTAAGTTAACTGTTGGGGGATTTAAACATGTGTCACTTTTAATTTTCTTGAAGATGTCCTGCAAACTGATGTGGATGCGAAGAAACCTCAAGAGTCAAGTCCTGTGGTCCTGGAGAACCTTCCAGATGATTTTAATCAAGATGTTTTGACTCTTTTGGTGGAGAACATCGGCAGTCTTTCTGAAAATGACTTTAGCATGGAATTAATACCAGAATTAAGAAAAGCAGTTGTGACCTTTAAAAACCCCAGTGGTAAGTTGTTCTACTCCTATAAAAATATATTTACATTTGTTATTTACATAATAGCATTTACATTTTCACATGATAATAATAATAATAATAGTTGTTGTTGTTATTATTATAACATTATTTTTGTTATCTTATTACTTTTTTTAAAAAGTGTAATGAAATGCAATTTCAGATTTTTACATTTTAAATGTTTCTTTAGGTTAGTTTATAAAGTCTGCAAAGTTTTTTCATCAAAAAAGATCTAATAATTTTAAATATCATCATTTTCCGTTGTCATTTTCACTCTCTGTGAAAAATACTCAGGTTTCTGCAAAAGGTAACGCCCCCTGAAACTAAGTAAACACCCACTGCTGTGATTGGCTAACTTCATTGCACAATGTCCATTGATTTTATTAGCACCACTCAAACAATGATACTCTTGGTGTCTTGATAGCATTAAACACTGGTCTGATGTTTATTACAAACACACAGTAAGATAAAAAAATTATTATACCTATTGCTTCACCTTTATAGACAAAATTCTTGGCACTACTGTATATTTCATAAAAAAATGCTCCGCTTCACGTCGTTTCTAAGAATGCCCCTTAGCTGTTATAAATTCACTGTAAACCACCGCTTCTTGGGGCTTATTGCTTTATTTGGGAAGGCTATGGAAATAGTTTTGGAGGTTCAGTATATCGGTTCAACTCTTATATGTGTAAATATAAAGATTTTTATTTTCCTTTTCATGACCCCTTTAAATGTGTGCATATGCATAAAAGGTGTCATCATTTATGATATATTGTCCCCAGAAAAGAAAAGAACAGAAAAGGAAAAAAAAAACCTTAGTCATGATTTTAGTTTTCACTAAAAACCTAATCTTGATTTAGCTTTACATTTGCCCCTTTTTGGACTAGAGAAGGAGTTCTTAGATCTGGAACTCTGGAAGTTAGAATACGTTTACCTGTTGCATATAACTTTTTTTTTTTGTTAAAATAAAATTTGACTTTTAATTAGTGATGACAAGTTATTGAACTTTTTAGTGCACCTGATTAACCAGTTTACCAAACTGGACTGCATCATTTGAAACAATTTGTGTCCTCTTGTCAGCACTGATCCACAAGTTACTTAAAGGTGACATATCATGAAAATCTGACTTTTTTGTGTTTAAGTGGTATAACCGGGTCCCCGGTGCATCTACCACTCAGAAAATGTGAAAAAGAACAACCCAGTAACTTTGTTTTGGAAAGCCTTTCTCTGCAAGCTTGTGAAAAAATGAGCTGCTCAGATTGCACTGTGACGTAGAAGGAGGATCTTATTATAATATTACCGCCCCTTAATCTGCAAGTTTCCACCCACAACGCCGCCATTGTGTTTTAGCAAGCGACAAAGGTGTACCAGTTCTAACGCCATGGCTAAAGTTCGAGCAAAGCATGCTAACTGTTCTGTCTTTGGCTGCACTGATGAGCACAGAACACTGTTTAGAGTCCCAGTTTCAGAGGAGACAAGAGAGCAGTGGATTTATTGATTTATTTATGGTATATTATGCTGCTGCCACACAGATCTAATATAAACATGCAATTTATTTCCCACCCGTCACCTTCACAGACATAACCAGCTGTTTTTGTAACTCATGTGTGTTTTTAACATAAACTTGTGTGTATTTGACAGTTTAAGCACAAAAAGACATGGTGGCTTAAACATTAAAATTAGATTTAGAATAATTGAACATAAATAGGTTAAAGGGGTGATATGATGCTATTTTAAAGATCATTATTTTGTGTATTTGGTATAACAGAATATGTTGACATGCTTTAATGTTCAAAAAACACATTATTTTTTCAAATACTGTACATTATTGTAGGTCCTCTATGCCCCGCCTCTCTCAAACACGTCGTTTTCAACAAAGCCCCCTCCTTTGACAAGCACAGTCTGCTCTGATTGGCCAGCTGAACCAGTGCATTGTGATTGGCCGAACACCACAAGCACGACGGGAAATGTAACGCCCCTTACCATAATCGCAGCTTCAGCTTTCAAAGTAAATATCAAGAAAGTTAATAATGTGGTTAGTTTTACCATCAGTTCAAGCCCGAAAAGGCAACAGAGTCGCGTGACAGACACAGTGATGAAGCTGGTATGTGTTTGCAGTACACAAGCCACGGTTAAAACAGCTGACTCTGTGATGTGACCCTGTCTCTCTCTCTCTCACACACACACACACACACACACACACACGACGCGTTACTCTGCGCTGCGCAAAACTCCGCATTTGAACAGTCAATAGCAAATACTTAAACTAATAACAAAACATACTTACAGTCGCTGATTCAGAAGCGCCAGATTGTCATATAGCAAAGTCGGAATTTACCCTTTTTTTTTTTTTAGAAATAGCCTTTGTGCACAGCCAGCCTTGTACTCTTCTAGGTTCAAAAAACTGTCGTCCATAAAATGCGTTGCACAAATTCGAACATCTGGGTTGTGCTGTTCTGTTCTAAATAAATCTTAACCAATGATTCCTAATTGCATCTACTTCCAGAAGGCCAAATAAAATGCTTTTGCTTTGGCACTGAAACACAGTGTCTCCCTGACCTGGCTGCATCAACACGACTGCTGTTCCTGAAACCACGCCTTCTTTCTTTGCGTGCACATTTGGGCGGCATTATGCTAATATTTCCAAATAGTGACCTAGATATGTGGGGGCGTGTTAGAACGAGCCGTTTTAGGTAGGCGTGGCTGACTCTTAACTTTTATAAAGAATATCTCTTTGGATTTGAGACTTTAGTCTTTGCAACTTTACAGATCTTCTTTATGCACCAAGAGCTTGTAACACTCTAAAGAGAAAGGAAAACTTGAAATCGCATCATATGACCCCTTTAAGCAAAACAAGTGTGATTATTCTAAAAACTTTTTAACTGCAGGCAGTTATATCTATAAATATTTTGAGTGTCCCTTATTCTGTCCCTTATTTTCTTATAAAGAATCACAATTTGTCCCTTATTTCCCACTTCTGAAGTTAATTGGCAACCCTAATGATGATGCAATTATCTTTTTACTCCCCCGACAGCGGCACCTTGCTCAGAAAAAAAAAAAAAACCCAAGTCAGTTGTTGGAGATATGCGAGCAAAAAATAATAGACAAAAAAATGGATAATAGAAAATGAAAGTCGGTCGTGAACTAAAGTGGGACGGTCTGTGTATTTTCACCTACAGGGATGATTGCATGAAGTATTGATGTCATTATGTGGCGACATAAAAGACCTGATGACATTTTTTGAATTGATTCATTGAAACCAACTGCACAAAATCACCGTTTTGAGAATAAGAATGAAGCTTCCCGTCACTGTTATTATATGAGAGTTTTAATACTGTACTTGTACATACAGTTGCACACATTTGCTTTTGTCACTTGATTAAATGTGTGTGGCACATTCTGTAAAATATTACTTCTTACAGCTGCAGGAAAGTTCCTTGAGGACAGCAGGACACATGAAAAGTTCAAGCAGTATAATCTGAGGGCCCGTGCACTGGAGAGAAGCACATGTGTGCGGGTGGAGGATCTTCCAGCTGAGGCTACCAAGATGCTGCTGGAACTGTATTTTGAGAAATGGGGCGGTCCAGTAGAGGAAGTTATCACAATTCCATCAGAGCAAGCAGCCATGATTACCTTTAAGGAGGAAGAAGGTACATACACGTACAATTGCTGGTAGTCTGCTATTACAGTTACATATTTAGTGATGACACTTCAACATCAGTGCATTTATTTATTCTTTTTCAGCCAAAGAGAGAGTTTTGAAGCAAGAGAATAACATCTGTGATGTTCCAGTCAAGATATATCCCTACTTTAAATCACTGGATACAATTTTGTATGGTAGCAACAGGCCACAATTGAAGCTGCCTGAACCCATTACAGTCAGTGTACATCCTGCCATCAGGGAGTTCATCCTCAAGAAAGGGCAGATTTCCTCCATTAAAGACCAGATGAGCTCACACTTCTGCCACATAAACATGGACAAACCTGAAGTTTTGCTCAGTCCTGATCCAGCATTACTGAAACAGAAAGGAGTTACCAGAAGACACATTGATGGCTGGAGTAAGAATACCATTGATGCCTTCAAGAAAATCATCTCAAACTACACAACATCTGAGTGGCCGGTGTCACAAACCTTGTGGTCTAAAGTGGAGAGTGATGTTAAGAAAGTAGTGAAAGATCAGGTTTTCATAGATACGGATGCCTCTAAAGGGGTGCTGACATTGGCAGGAATGACCCATGAGATAATTGGACTGAAACCCATCATAGAGAAATTTTTAGAGAGAGCAACAAATCAAATTGAGAGAGAGAAGAACAGTGTGACAGAGTACATGGAGATTTCTCCTGCCATGTACTCTCTGCTTGAACAAGATGGTCTGACAAGTGCTGTTTCTCCACACCTGCACATTGACTACAACAAAAACTTTAACAGATTAGATTTATCAGGTCTTCATACAGAAATTCTAATTTTCAAGAATTGGGTCCTTGAGAAGAAAATTAATATAAAACAGAAGCCCTTACAGATTAACCGTTCAATCCTGGAGTTCCTGAGATCAATGGATTGTAATGAAATGTCCAGAGATCTCTTCATATCTCATGGAATAACTGCTGTCTACACAATCGAAAATGGAGATGTTGTTGTGATTGGAAGCACAGAAAGAGCACTTGCTGAGGCAGAGAAGAAGGTGAATACAGTTCTCACAACCAAAGACCTCACTGTAGAAGATCAGGGTGTCCTTCAAATGCCAGCGTGGCAGGATCTCAAAAAGCAATTGCACAAATTGTTCAATACTTCCAAAAAAACATCTGTGTCTATACACATTTCACAGACAGACAAAGTAATAGTGACTGGATTCAGAGAACCAGTGTTGGAAGTCAGTGAGAACTTAAGACGTTTTATGGAGGAACACACTAGAATTGAAGAAACCGTTCGTGTCAAATCACATGCAGCATTTGAATTAATAAAAGACAGAAAATCACAAGACTGGCAGCATTTTATTAAGTCTGATAAGATGAAAGTGAATTTTGATTCAAAGAGACCCTCGATCAAACTGTCTGGAGAGCGTACTTTTGTCCAGCCAGCTTTGACCTTCTTTAAAGGTTTGGCAGATGGTCTCTACACAGACACACTGATCATTAAAAAGGCAGGAGCAAAGAAATACTTCTTGGAGCAGGGTAAAATGATGCTCTCAATGCTGTTGAAGGAAAAAAGATTTGTGGTGGTTCTTCAGGAAGATGATATGCTGGAAGAGGAGGAAAATGAATTTACTGAAGGTAGTTTTGAAGATATTGGCCAGGTCTCTTGTGAGGTTCGAATGCCAGGTGGAGTAACTGTTACTGTCAGGAAGGCAGACATTTGCAAGATCAATGTTGATGCTGTGGTCAATGCTGCTAATGAAGATCTGAAGCACATTGGTGGATTAGCTTTAGCACTTCTCCAAGCTGCTGGACCAAGTCTGCAGCAAACCTGTGACCAACACACAAAAGCAAATGGGGCTCTGAAGCCTGGAGATGCCTTCATCACTGACGCTGGTCGTCTTCCCTGTAAATATGTGGTGCACGCTGTTGGACCTCGTTTTAGTGATTCAGACAGACGTACCACTGTGCAACGCCTGAGACGTGCTGTGAGGGAAAGCCTGAACCAGGCGTCAAGCAGAAACTGCTCTTCTATTGCAATTCCAGTTATTAGCTCAGGGGTATTTGGTTGTCCTCTTGAGCTTTGCACTGAAACAATCGCCAAGGAGGTGCGTGACTACATTGATTATCATAACCACAGAGGCTCCAATAGCACATTAACTGAAATTCACTTGGTTGACAATAATGGCAGTACTGTGAATGCCATGACTCAAGCTGTCAGAAAGGAGTTTGCTGCTTATAACCCCAAAATGACTTTCCCTCATCAAATCAAACCTCATGGGTATAGTAACAATGGACAAGGGTATCGTGGAAATGCCCGTGGTCGTGGTCGTGGTCATGGCCATGGAAACTATGGCCAAAGAAACCAAGAGTTTGAAGACCCCAAAGGTTGTGGTAATAGAGACTTTGAAGGACAAGCACACTGGAGAGGAGAAATCTCAAGCTATGGTGGCAGATCAGATAACTCTGAAGGGTTAACTGTTCTTGAGAGAAAAACTACACAAGAGGGACTAAAAATCACTCTGTGCAAAGGGAACATCCAGGATGCAAGTGTAAGTGAACTGTTAATTAAAAAATCTGACAGAAAGAACATACATAGCAACCATATACTTCTTAAAGACTTTTATTTAATATTAATGTTTTTAATTAGGCTTTCCCCCCACTTGTTTCCCTATGAAAATACATAACAATTCTTAAAAGGAAAAAAGTTTGAGTTATAATTAAAAAAAAAAAAGTTAAAACCAAGCCAGTGGCTTTGGTCAGTCACACTCTGTGTACCATATTCAAGTGTACCACAGACTTTTTTACAGAACAAGCTACACCTCTGCTTAATATGTTGTGCTTCTCAAGTAAATTTTACTATTTTCTATTGTCTCCTTTGTTTCTCCTACAGGCTGATGTCATTGTAAACACTGTGTCAGAGGACTTGGACCTCAGAAAAGGTGCCATCTCCCAAGCACTCCTTCAGACTGCTGGTCATCAGCTCCAGTCAGAAATCAACACAGCTGCTCGCTTAAACAATGTGAATTATGGTGAAATGGTCATCACAGATGGTTATAAACTGAAATGTCAAAAAGTCTTCCATGTAGTTTGCCCATTTTGGAACGGCTCAGAACATAAGGTGAGAATAACAATTTTGTCACCCGGTGTTTGTTTTAAACATTAAATGATATTGCACGTGTGTGATATGTAGGCTTCACAGTAGATCAGGGGTTTTTGAACCTGTCCTGGAGGACCCTCATCACTGCACATTTTGTATGTCTCCCTCATCTAACACACTTGGTTCCATTTATCAGCTCATTTGTAGAGACTGCAAGACCTAAATTGGTTGTCTGGTAAGGGGGGCATACAAAATGTGCAATGCTGAGGGTTCTCCAGGGCAGGTTTGAAAACCCCTGATTAGATGGTACTGTCTTTAAAGCAGGGATCTCCAACCCTGCTCCTAGAAAGCTACTGTCCTGCGGATTTCAGCTCCAACACCAGTCAAACACACCTGAACCAGCTAATCAAGGTGTTCAGGGTTATTTGATAATTACAGGCAGGTGTGTTGAAGAAGGGTTGGAACCGAAGCCTGCAGGACGGTGGCTCTCCAGGAGCAGGGATGGAGATCTTGCTTTAAAGATTAAAATAGATATATTTATTTACAATTTAAAAGGTACTCAGTCAGATCATCAGAAATTGCCTGAAAAATGCAGAAACCTGGAGAATGGCGTCAGTGGTATTCCCAGCTATCGGGACTGGGAATCTTAAGTTTCCTAAAGATCTAGTGGCCAGAATCATGCTGACAGAAGTCCTGGAATTTAACTCTACAAACCTTCGAGAGGTAACTGTGATTGTGCACCCTTCTGACAGGGAGAGTGTAGAGGTGAGTGCCAAAATTAGATTCAAGAACCATAAAATCACAGTCAAGTTTTTCCATCTCATAGAGTATGACCAAGTCAAAATATGCACTTTTATTGTTTAAACTATAAACTATTTTAATAATTTAACGTAGTTGCACATGTTTTCTTGTATATTTCTGTGCTTTATCTATTAGTGCTTCACCAGTGTCTTTAGACATGGGATTCAGGGTCCCATCACAAAAGAAGCACATCGACATGTTAAGATTAAAAAAAACATTTCTGGCAAGTCAGCTCAGACCTCTGGTAACAATTTCTTATTTGATGTCCATCACACTTATTTTTTGAATATATTTTGCTCAAATATTTATTCTAATAACAAATATATCCAAATGTCACAGATATATTTAGGACAGTGACAATATCCCCCCCCCCCCATACATACATCTACATGTTTTTCTTTAGGGGTCGTTGGCAAAGTCTCCTCTCCCTCCCTTGGGGTGCACATTATGCAGCTGGGTCAAGTGACTCTGGAGGTTTCGTCAGGAGACATAACTAAAGAAAAAACTGATGCCATTGTTAACTCCTCAAATCAGACATTTTCACTGAAAGCAGGTTAATCCAACTATACACACTGTCTTACCTGTTTCAATGAATAATTTATTATTTATTTCACATTCAAAGAGAATTATAATATGACAGTTGATTTTACTTTGTAATCCAGGAGTATCCAAGGCCATTTTAGACGCTGCTGGAGTACAAGTGGAACAAGAATGTTCACAGCTTGGTTTGTATTCTTTCAAATGTGCAATTATCTTCTTGTTGATGTACATTACCTTTTTGAAGAGATCTAAATGAACTTTAGGTGCTATTGGTAAATATGCGCCCCCCCCCCCAATAGTGGGATCATCAAATATACAGCAAACAGAGATTGTGACCTCATCTGGGCAGCTTCCATGTGGAAACATCATCCATATTATCGGACGCAATAGTCCATCTGAAATTAAGGATGCTGTTTTGTCTGTTTTGGAGTTATGTGAGTCACGCCAGATTACTTCTGTTGCCTTCCCGGCTCTTGGCACTGGTGAGCAACTTTGTGTGATCTTATTTTTTACATAATTGCAGAGAGTTTTGTTTATTTACTTATTGTATAATTATTACTATTTTTAAACTGACATGTTGTGTGAATTATTCACTTCCTTATTCTTTTCCTTTTCGGTCTTTAACCCTTTAGGTCAGGGTGGTGCAAAACCAGTTGATGTTGCAGATGCAATGGTTGATGCAGTTGTTGACTTTGTAAAGAAAAAGAAACCGGTGCATTTACGGCTTGTGAAGTTTCTAATATTC
>NW_015656630.1:2997809-3007790 GCF_001515625.1 Sinocyclocheilus rhinocerous
CTAATATTCCAGACAAACATGGTGGCAGACTTCCACCAAAGCATGACCAGAAGATCTGGTGAGAAAGTAGAGGAGGATAAAGGTTTTTTTACCAAAATTAAAGGTCAGTAATAAATTATAAAAATGCTAATCCAATCCATTCTTTGTAAAAATACAGTAATGAATTTGTTTTTTGTTTTTTCCATCAAGATTTTTTCTTGGGGGAAAGTTCAGACTCTCCCACAAATGAAGAATTTGTGATTGTGGTTGAAAAAATTGAGCCAGCTGTGTTTCAACTCTGTGGTGAGACACCAAAGGACCTGAGTGAAGCCAAGGACATGATCAGCAGTTTGATATTACGAGAGCATGTGACCATCCCAATCCATGATCCAGCCATTGCTCATTTCACCAAGGAGGATGGAGAAACGCTGAACGCCATGCAGAGGGAGCTCACAGTCAGTGTCCGGCTTGAGAAGAAAGGCCAAGACTCTGTCATCACACTGGAGGGTCTGACAAGAGATGTTCACACTGCAGAGAGGCGTATTCGGGACATGATCAGAAAGGTGGAAAGGAATGAAAACCGAAGAAGTGAGGCATTTTTCATGAGCAGTGTGGTTGAGTGGCAATATCAGGAAAATGGACGGAGTGTCAAAAACTTTCATATGTTGACCAATTATGACCTGGAACAGGCCTATCGGAAGAGACAGCGTACAGTGAAAATCAAAATTAACAATGATGAATATGAGGCTGATTTAGTTCGCAAAGAGGCCACAAGAAAAGGAATACGTATTGAAATGAATAGAGTAGATCTGCAAGGTGGGATTATTTTTAATTTAAATAACATAGATCATGTAAAAGGATTAGTTATTCACGTTTTTCTTTTTGTCAATAGCTGCAGCTGCAGCTCAAAGCCCTTTGCCTTCAGACTGGGAGGACATGAAAGGACAGCCAGTTGTTCTTGTAAAACTCACAGCAGGCTCAAAGGAATTTGCAAAAGTAGAGAAAGAGTTCCGGAGAACCAATCTAACCAATAACATCATTGAAGTAAGACTTGACTAATGAGAAATCTCCTATTTATTAGTTTTGAAAGATTCTGGTGTTGCATTTTAGTACTATGATGTAAATGTAATGCCTAAACCCTTTTTTTGCTTTTAGATTGAAAGAGTTCAAAATAGCGCACTTTGGAAAAGCTACATGATCAAAAAGGAGGAACTGGAAGATAAAAACAAGCACAAAAAAAATGAAAAGCTTCTTTTTCATGGAACTGGCCCTGATAAGACAGATCAGATCAACAATCACGGCTTTAATCGGAGCTTCGCTGGCATGAATGGTATAAGTCAAATTCAGTATAAACTTTTTCACTTGCATCCATTTGTCTTTTAAATCAACTGACTATTGCTCTTGTTCTGTTTTTAGGAGCCATGTATGGGAATGGTTCATATTTTGCTGTGGACCCAAAATACTCAGCCCAGGGCTACTCTAAACCGGATGTAAACGGACACAAACGCATGTACCTTGTCAGGGTGCTTGTTGGTGATTTCACTCAAGGAAAACAAGGCCTTCCTGTTCCCCCTGCGAAGAGCTCCAATAGTGCTGATCTCTATAACAGTGTGACTGACTATATGACCAACCCAACCATGTTTGTGATCTTCAACGATGTACAGGCTTACCCAGAATACCTAATCACCTTCCAGTAATGATTATGAGATCAGTTTCTGTCAGCTAGTGTTTTTGTTGCAGTTTTACATTGATTTGGTGAAACCGAACATAATATATGGATAATGATGGTTATTTTAGTCAGACACAGAGATGAAGTAGTGTGGTAAAATTTCATTTATTTTAATGAATTGTGGCATATCTGAATTAATTTGAGAGAGAGACGGAGGGAGAGACAGAGAGAGATTGTGCATGTGTGAATTACCTGCGTCTACTAACAGAGAAGCTGCACATTTAATACGTCAAAATCAGTAATAGCCTTTTGAATGCTAAGGAATATAATGTAGCAATTCAACATTGAAGCTATTTCATCAATTAAAGTTGCCCAAACATGCCCATTAATGACAGAAAACAGTAATGTAATCCTGAGAATCCTTAGACTGTCCCATTTTAGCTTTAGTTGGTTTCCTGACACTTGCTGTTGTTGTTTAATCTCATTTCCCTTTTAATCTTTAACTACCCTAATCAGCAGTTGTATGTTTTCATATATATGAAGTATTGCCTAACTGGAAAAAGTGTGTTCAGCATATGGGGATTATGTGTATGGGGTTAATTGAAATTAGACATATACCATTACATAAAAATAAACATGACAAAGGACTAAACTACATTATTACTATTTTATTATTATTTACTACATCCTTTAAACATTGCAGAACAATTGTGATTTTCTATGGCTGTTTTTATATTTCTGTGTAATGCACTTCAAGTTTAAAATAAAATAAATTATAATTTTTAAATAAGGTTAGGCTGGCTGCACACTAGACGATTTTAAGGCCGATTTTAAGCCCTATTTGCATCCCTGAACGATCGCGGCTTGTTGCAAACGACATTTTGTCCAAAAATCCTCTATTGCAGTTGTTCTCAAACCTGTCCTGGAGTATACCCCCATCCCTGCACATGTTGTATGTCTCCCTCATCTATCACATCTGATTCAACTCATCAGCTCATTAGTGGAGACTGCAAGACCTGAAGTGGGTGTGTCAGATATAGGGAGAGATACAAAATGTGCAGTGCTGGGGGTACGTCATGGAAAGGTTTGAGAACCACTGCTCTACTGTGTGGTGTCATTACGATTATTTATCTGCTCCCGATCGAGATGGAGCGTCCCCGAACTCCAATCGTAAATATTAAACATGTTTGATATTTAGGACTCTTGATCGGGCTGCATCTGACGTGATACCCGCGATAGCCAATGAGAGCGAGCAAGCTGAAAGCAGAGAACATCACCCATATTCTTTTTTATACTTTTTTTTTTTTACTGTGAAACAGAACACGTGCCAGCTGACAACGTTGTTTGTCCTCTATTTGTTTTTCTTCTCTAGTCACGATCTCGCGAGTGTCCGTGAGATCACGTGTCACTGTGAAATCGTTCCGATCAACAAGTGTGTGGTCTCGTGGTCTGGTCGAATCATCTAGTCAGTGTGTGAGTTCAGAGGATTTAAGGCTAAAAATCGGTTGAACTGTCTTCATGTCTGTGGTCTCCCATGGTTTTAAAATCGTTTAAAATGTGAAAATCGTCTAGTGTGCGGCCAGCCTTATAAAGATAATAGGCGCGTTCGACCTCATGCGGCGCCGCGCAAACCGATCGGCCGCTGACTTGAAGCAGTGCATGCCGGTTAGAAATTTTGTCCGACTTGAACCGGCGCCGACGCCACGTCACTGTCACATGTGGCATCAAAGTACCGCGATAGCGTTTCGAGAGCACCTCGCAAACATAACCGTGAAAGTTGTTTTGAGCATGACTCATGGGTGAGGGAAGCTTTCATCACACATATTAATCCATCAGGAATCGCCTTTATAACAGAGTTAAATTCTTTAAACGGAACGGGAAATTGATGGATATTCATAAAACACTCATAAGGTAACAAATCGCCATTAGAGTTTAATAGATCAGCAACAAAAATTATGTTTTTATTAAACCATTTATCAAAAAAGACTGATCTATTTCTAATTTTAATATCCAAATTATTCCATAAGATGGTTTTGTGGGGGGAAAAGTTGTGGTTGTAAACCAGTTTCCAGGCTAACAAAGCTTGTTGATGAAATCTAGCCAGTTTAATAGGTAATTTACCAGTGGAGTAATTGCATTTCATCAAAAAAGAAAGGCCACCTACCCTATTAAAAATATTATTAGTAATAAAATACCACATAGAATCTGACCCAAGCAAACATTTTACTGGCGCAGCTTTTTCAGAGCGACTGCAGGAGCGCTGATGACGACACAGCTGTTTCACGATTGGCCAAATTCACCACATGACAACAATGACGTGTGTTTCTAACATCTTCAAATCCAATACTGCTCATAAATCTGTTTTTAGAACATTAAAAGCTTTTTTACTGTAGTCGCAATGTTATATTGAGTCACGTTTATCATGAAAGCATATATACCCCCACTTTATTAGTATTTAAATTAGTATACCTTGAACTTTATTCTTGAACAGATGGCGCAGTATATAAAGCAGTATATATTATATTAAGCAGTATATAAAACGTGTTTCTGTTGCTCATGAAAACGTTTCTGAAACGTCTGTGTATTTGACAAATATTGCATTTAATTAACTTCATCTGTGATAGAGTATGCAAACACCGCGTGAGCGTCACTAACGGGAGCAGAAAGTGTCCGGCTTGACGGCTCCGTTTTCAACTTCGCCCCCGACTGCAAGCGGCTGCTCTCGTTGATCGCCGTCTGTAGCGGTGCTTCAAGTCGAACGCACCTAATGTCACATGGCTGATTGGTATGGGTTCAGATTCCCGCCAAATGTATTGCAGTCACAGACAAAAAAGAATAACAAGTGTGAAACCAAAATTTAAAAACGCAAGTAAAATTATATTGCACAAAATTAAAAAATGAAAGCAACGTTTTCAGAATAGCAAACAATGGTCACGGATCAAAAAATTTGTAAATCAAAAATGTAATAACGTATTTAAAATAATAATAAGCACGAATCAAAACTTTAAACACATTTAAAACCATATTGCACAAAACTGAAATATTAATGCAAAATTATCCGAATTGCACACAAAATCATGTTTTCCTTGGTTATATTTCTCTGTTTTTTGTTTTCTATTTAACTAAAAGAGTACACGCGTCTCTAAGCAACACACGTAATGAATCCAGGGATTTTTGAATCTTAATGAATCCAGGGATGAACTAATCGGTTGAGTGATTCAGTGGCCCATTCTTGCTTGTTCATGAACGAATCAACTGTTTTGAATGAATCAGTTCAATGAACGCTTCTGTGATAAAGCAGTGATTTGATACCACTTACTGGCGGCATTAATGTCATAGAGTACTATGCCTATCATTTCATTTCATATTTCTATATTCCATTTATTAAATTAATATTTTAAGTTCCAACAGAACAAACAGAAAACAAAAACGAAACTAAACAAACAGCTTAAGCAGACCTTAAATGCACAGCTGTCAATTTAGTTCTTAAGATAAAATCAAAGAAATCGATAAGTTACAGGGGAAGATACATACACATTAACAGCAATAGGCTTCTTGTTTTGAGCCATGACAATAGTTTTCAAGAACAATGTAGGCAATCATGCAAAGTGAAAGAAACAGTCCAAATAGGGTGTCTATATCCGATGAAAATTTTGGGTACATCTTCTTTCTGATATAAGGGGTGATGGTCAGCATATTATTTTAAATTGAATAGCATGTTTTGTTACACACTGAAATTCTTTAGCGTGCTCCCAAACTGAATCCCAGTCTTCGCTGGAGATATTTAGTGCAAAATCATTTTCAAACATCTGTTAAATATTGATGGTCAAACTCAATATAACATAAATATGAGATACATATTTTTATCTTGTATTTTTATCAATATTTTCTCAATTACAGACTTTAGCGGTATACAAAGTAGTATTTTGCCTATATTCAAAATGTTATATTTAAAACATTATTATTAAAATGTATAATTAAGAAAGTTTATTTCTGAGGAAAAATGAATAAGGTCGTGTGGCAAAAATATATTTGTTCCTGTTTGATACTGTGACTTGACTTGACTTGATCCTTAGCAGGACTCGACTTGACTTGCTTGAGGTGAGCCACTGACTTGACTTGACTTGCTTGATTTGTTTGTACTGTGACTTGAGACTTGATGGTAGGGATTTCAGACTTGCTTGAGACTTGAAAATGTGTGACTTGCCCCCACTTCTGTTAGATAGGAAATGGATTAATGAACAAGAATTAAAATATTAAAAAAATTAATATCCTAGGATTCCGGTTTTATACACTTTACCTAAAAGTCATAAATCACTAGAAGATCCTCCAATGCGACCAATTGTCTCAGGGAATGGGTCATTGACAGAAACCATATCTAAATGTCTCCATTCTTTGATTCAACCGACAGTGAAAAAACTGCCATCCTATTTAAAAGACACCACTGATTTTTTGAATAAATTGAATCAAATTCCTTGCATAAGCACGACGGATTGGCTTGTAACACTCGATGTCACTTCACTTTACACGAATATACCTCATGAAGCAGGCTTGGACACACTAAATTTTTTACTGTAAAGATGATGAGAGCAGAGTACCATCAGAATATATAGTGGACCTTACAACATTAGTCTTAACCAATAACTATTTTTTATTTGAGAGAGATTTTTATTTGCAAGTGCAAGGTACAGCGATGGGCACTCCAATAGCACAAAATTATGCAAATTTATTTATGGGTACATTTGAACAAGATCATGTCTATAATAACAATCCATTTCAGTCAAATATTAAGGTTTGGATATAGATGATTGTTTTATGATTTGGTCAGGTTCTGAACAGGAATTAGATTTATTTGTGTCGTTCATTAATTCGAAAATTCCATCAATTAAATTTACAATGGAAAAAAGTTGTGATTCGATACATTTTTTGGATGTTAACGTAACAAAGATCAATGAGTCATTACATACAACAGTATTTCGAAAACCAACGGATAAAAACACAATATTATCCATTGACAGTTATCATCCAGTTCCTTTAAAACGTAGTTTACCGATTAGTCAGTTGCATAGATTAAAACGTGAATTTGATGAACAGGTACAATTGTTATTTCAACGATTTCGTTCTAAAGGGTATCCACAAAGTTGGTTAAATAATGCATTAGAGAAGGTTAACAAATCGAATAGACATGATCTTTTGAAAATAGATAAACCCATTAAAAACAAAGAAAATTCTCAGTAAATTGTTTATTGACATACATTGAGCATAGTAATACAATAAAATCAATCAGTGCGGAATATAATTATTTTGTTTTAGGTCTACACTACTGTGTTTATCAGCTGTTTTTATAAATAATCGCACTGCTATCGTGCCCGAGTTAAAAACAGACCACACTCTACAAGCCCTGTTCACACCGCCAGCGACACACAGCGACAGAGCGACATAATCCCATTCATTTTCAATGGAGAGCTGGCGACTTCCGGCGACACGAGCGACAGTGATAGTTTTACCGGCAATATACAGTTTGTGATTGCATTTTATATGTCCATATATGTCCAGACGTGCAGTCTACCAATAACATTAGAGCTACAGCAGTAGGAACGCCCACAAGCGTCTTCACAGCACAGAGTCTAGCGACATACAGCGAAAAAGTCGCTGGCGGTGTGAACGGTAAATTTACGCAGAAACGAAAGTGAAAGTGAGGGCGTGATCAACTATATAAACTCTGACTCGTAAGTCATTTCCTATTTGTTCAGAAGGATCGCGATGGACGAATATTATCCCATCATTGTAGAGGGAGACTGGGGGCCTGAACACGCTAAAAGTGTGAAAAATAAACTTCAGATTTACTTCCAGAGTAAGAAGAAATCTCAAGGAGGAGACTGCGTCGTGCAATATAATGACGGAAGCAACTCCGCTACGATTCTGTTCAAAACACCGGACAGTAAGTGCTGAACACAAAAGCATATGTTGACAAACAGAGTTTTTGTTATCAAGCTCTCCAGACACCTAAGGTAATTTCGGGATCAAATACAAAGTGCGACAAACTCTCGCGAAGTTAGCACTTATATAATCTGTGAATTTTAACGTTCAAATTGGCCTATCATAACCAGCCAACAAGGCCAGCGGGCCAGTGCCAAAGTTGGACAAAGGTAAATATTATACATGACAAAACAATGCCAGGTTTTATTAAAGAGGTCATATGATGTTGCTAAAAAGAACATTATTTTGTGTATTTGGTGTAATGAAATGTGTTTATGCGGTTTAAAGTTCAAAAAACACATTATTTTCCACATACTGTACATTATTGTTTCTCCTCTATGCCCCGCCTTTTTGAAACGCGTCGATTTTTACAAAGCTCATCAGTCTGAAAAAGCGAGGTGTGCTCTGATTGGCCAGCTATCCAATGCGTTGAGATTGACCGAATACCTCAAGCATGTGACGGAAATGTTATGCCCCTCACCATACTGTGATGCCTGCGGCAACCACATGTGACAACCCCGGGCTGGACTCCACTTCCTCCACGGTGAAAGCCGATCCGGCGATCGACAAAATTGAAATCGCATCATATGACCCCTTTAAGGCTACATTAAGAAACAAGCCCTTAGAAAAAATAAATACATACATAAAAATAATATGAAAACAATAAAAACAGTGATAACACTATTTTAATGTGTCCTTGTTACATGTAGTTACTATAATAATACTACATGTATTGTTTTAAATGTTGCAGCAATCACTGTAACAAGGACACCTTAAAATACATGTAAAATTTAACAAGGACACATTAAAATAAAGTGTGACAAAAACGATATATTTTTGATACATATATTAAAAAAGTGCAATTTAATAAAAAAAATATATACAAAAAAATTATGTAAGATAACAGTTTACATTTTTATGTTTACGTATTCATTTATTACTGCTCATACAGTGCCCCTTAATTATGTTTAGATGTCAAGGGCTTGTTAAATATTTATCATTTACATTTACATTTAATCATTTAGCAGATGCTTTTATCCAAAGCGACTTACAAAAGAGGGCAATAGAAGCAATCAAAACATCAGAAGAGCAACAATATATAAGTACTGTGACAGGTCCCAGTTAGTCTAACACAGCACACATAGCGAGTTTTTTTTTTTTAATAATAAAAATAATAAAAAGCAGATAGAAATAAGATGGAATAGATAGAGCTAGTGTTAGAGGGCCAAGTTATTATTGTTATTTTTTTCATAATAATTAAAAATAAAACAATTAGATAGAATAGAAATAGAATAGAGAGTTCCAGTGTTAGAGGGTCAAGTGTACAAGAGATGTGTCTTTATATCTAAAGGTAAAGTGTGTAATTTCAAGATCAAATCATGAATTATTATTAATGAATTTCTTTACTAGTTGATGCGGCAGATTAAGCTGGGACAGGAGCAAGCATTTTATCATACAAAATCACATTTTTTTTCTCACCATTTGGTGAATCTCATAAGAACAGCACCCAATTTTTTGTATAAATTGTCTGTATTAAATGACTTTAAGCAATATATCAATTACTTGTACGTAACTCATCATTTAATCATATAATATGTAATATATTTAAATGTAATTTTGTAACAGATGCATATTGATATAGGTGAAATATATTGTGGGGAAAAATGCATAGATTTTTAAACGAGCTTCCTCATTTCGTCTGTTTATGTCAGCTCTTCTTTTAAGAAACCACTTGTAGCTTCTCTCTGTTTGTATCTCTCTCCTGAAATCACAGAACAGTTATTATCAAATTTGTTTACCAAGCAATAGCCTACCAGTTTAAGGTTTAACTTAATTTATGATGTCGACGATTATGTAGAGGCCACACTTTTATAGAAGGCAGATGGGGCCAAATGTCTTTAAACAACGTGTGAAATTTGACCATGTCAACACGCACAGTTCGTCTGTGTTAATGCGGCGAATTTGTGTTTCTTTTGTATGTGTAGCACATTCTCGCTGTGTTAAAGGGATAGTTCACCCAAAAATTAAAATTTGATGTTTATCTGCTTACCCCAGGGCATCCAAGATGTAGGTGACTTTGTTTCTTCAGTAGAACACAAACGAAGATTTTTAACTCAAACCGTTGCAGTCTGTCAGTCATATAATGGAAGTGAATGGGAATCACGGCTTTGCGAGTCAAAAAACATACACAAACAAAACCAAATTAAACCCTGCGGCTCGTGACGATACATTAATGTGTAAAGACACAAAACGATCAGTCAGTGCAAGAAACTGAACAGTATTTATATAGTTTTTTACCTCTGATTCACCGCAATGTCTGAACTGTCCTGAGCACGTTCTCAACAGCCGGCGCG
>NW_015656630.1:3007951-3048442 GCF_001515625.1 Sinocyclocheilus rhinocerous
CCAAAGCGTTCGGGCGCTTGCGCTCCAGAGAGGTCTGCCGTTGCTAAGCAACCATGACCTGCGCACTTCATGAAGACGCGGAAGTTTCAGCAAAGGATAAATGGATTTGCAGCACTACAAATCGCTTGCAGTAGCTCTGCTACTAAATTTTTTATTTTAAAATGTCTATCCTGTGCAGTTATGATCAGCTGTTCCTTCATCTTGGCTGAGCTTTCAATGTTGTTACGGAAAGGATGAAGCTGATTGGTTGGTTCTTGTCACATGACCCACGGTGCGCTTGCGGCGTGCATTACCGCCACTCTATCTACAATCTCAATTAGGTGTGTCAATGGTCCATTTGAGAGATAGTTGGCAGTAAGGCACTTATAAGTCTGCAATCTGCCATAAAACAAGAAGAAGAAGATGCGTCATGCGCCGGCTGTTGAGAACACGCTCAGGACAGTTCGGACATTGCGGTGAATCAGAGGTAAAAAACTATATAAATGGATGCCCTGGGGGAAAGCAGATAAACATCAAATTTTCATTTTTGGGTGAACTATCCCTTTAAGGCATCAGTTATCGCTGTGTTTCTTTGGTACGTGTAAAGATGCACAGTTTTGCCTCCTTAAGACAACGAATTTGAACATGTCTCTCAACTCACACACATTCTGGCCATGTTCAAACTTGTAATAATTTTTAAAAGCAAATATACCTCTAGATTTACCCACACAATAATTCTTTCTTTAGTTCATAGCTTTACTGTGTTAGAGTAAATTAACTAATATTACAGTGTAAGTTAAGACTTTTCTACCTGATCGTTGAACTAAACAACTACAAAGGCCATGACAAATGATGACATAAGACTGACATCACATGTACCAATGCATTATCCCTCATGAACAAATAGAACATCTGATGTTTGCATACTTGAATACCAGTTTACCATTAAGATGTCCCTCATTAATAAACGTGATGTCTGATTTATATACCGATGTAAAATCGTCACATATCCAGATATAGTCCAAAATACAGTAATTTCATTGGCTGCTGTGTGTGTTGTCGCATTAACATGGACAAACAGTGCATGTTGACACGATCAAATTTCATGTGTTCCATTTAAATAAATAAATCCGGGATAAATAAATTAGCCTTTCAGACAAATTATGAGGAAAACCTTTTCAAAACTATAAATACAAAACCCTCTTCTGTACATAAAGTTGTTAAAAAGCCCAAACTTTCATAAAGAAGAACTCAATCTAGAGTTACCTCTGCTAAAAATATATAAAGTATAAACTATAAAGTAAATATTTGAAAGAAATACATTTAGAAGTTACGTGATAAGAAAAACTTGGTGTATTATTTATGTGATTTTGGAGAATAAATTTACCTGTAAGCAGTACAAACAACCGTGAGAGACATGTTTTGCTGCTTCTCCCTGTTGTTCACATGTTTCCATGGCAACTCTGGTCTCTGCACGCGACTCAAATGTTTAAAGCCCACTCTTTAAAACACTTAAAAGTCATGCAGCATAAACATATATAAACATCAGAAATAATTTAAAATCGCTTCAGTTATGTACTTGTGCAGACTCTGCAAGTAACTGATAAAACAATACCTGTCACTCATGTCAAAGCATTTCCAAACATGTCGGACATACTAGAAGAATTTTGAGCTCATAGGCCAATGTCACATCATTGTTAATCATCACATTATAATCACATCCGCTAATATCACGTAACATGATATACAGTATAGCTTACTGTGATGTTTTCTAAGTTGTGTGATGCATCTGACTAACTGCGATTGTTTGTGTTTAAGTCCAAGATAGCGTGCTCTCAAAGGCAGAACACATTATTACCATTGACAATCAGAAAATCAAATTGAAAGTGTACAAACCCAGCGATGCAGAGGAACAGGCAGACAGCGCTGGACAACAAGTGAGTAGACTTGTTACAAAATGCAGAATTAGGACCACAATGCTTTTACAATCAAACCTCAGATGAGTGGCTCTGTAAATCAAACCCTTTAGATTGCATGAAGTCATTATAAATGAACAGAATGGTCTATCATAAGAATATTAATTCAGTTTTATGGTTGCGATATATTTGTATTTTAGAGTTTCTCTAAGAAGATGGTTGTCATTTCTCCATAATGTTGAAAAGGCTGGAGTAGAGAGACCAGTTAACTAAACCTACTTGTTTAGTTCTCCATTTACATAATTGTTAATGCTTTACGTTTGTGTGATTTCAGACAGAGCAGGCATGTGGATATCAGGAACCACGTAAGTAAATCATCTGGACTTTGGTCTCTGGCTGCTTACTTATATGTAATTTTTATTGGTTACGTTTTTGTAATGTTATTGCGGAAGTACTAATTAACATTCATTTTTGATGGTAAATATATAAGTTATGTACAGGGATGTGCAGAGAGTTCCTCAGGGGCAGGGGCTCAAATGTAAAATAGGGGCAGTGTAAAATTTATTCAGCAAGGATTTGTTAAATTTATAGATACAGTGATGTTAAAGATTGATATTGTTAGAAAACATCTCTATTTTGAATAAATGCTGTTCTTTTTATCTTTTTATTTATCAGTGAACCCCAAAAAAGTATCACAGGTTCCAAAAATAAATAAATAAATAAATAAATACAAATTTAAATAAAAAAAGCACCACAACTGTTTTCAACATAATATATCAGCATATTAGAATGATTTCTGAAGGATCATGCACTGAAGACTGGAGTAATGATGCTGAAAAATCAGCTTTGCATCACATAAATAAATAATATTTTAAAGTATATGAAAATAGAAAAACATCATTTTAAATTGTACTAATATTTCACAATATTACAGTTTTTTTCTGTATTTTTGATCAAATAAATGCAGGCTTGATGAGCATAAGACACTTTCATAATTCTGCATAATTATCAAAAATAGTAATATAATAAAGTCCTTTCCCGTCACAATTTCGCCAGCCGACACTTCACATAATAGGCCTGTAGGTGGCACTTGGGCTTCATTAACTATGATAGTTTCATGAACTAGTAAACGTGTGTATCATATAGTGAATTGATTACTGATTACCATTATTGCGACCTTTGGCGCTGCAAGGATTTGTGCAAGTGCGTTTGTAGTCATTTAGCATCCATTTTGTCAGCGATGTAAATTGATTTATAAAATGAGACAAAACGCATATCCAGATCGCTCCACAAATGTAAGCTTGTCTGCCCCATGCCATTTTCAACCGATTTATAAATAAGAACGGGAAATGACCACTCCACTTCACATTATTGTCCAATAAAATTTGAACTTCTTGTGCCAGATCATGATTGGTTGGTGTATTATACATGACGAACGGGCATTGATCAAGTATTGATCAAGAATTAAGTAATATTCTAAAATATGTAATATATGGATTTTTAATTAAATCGACTCACTAGCTTTGATTATTGATGAAAAAAGTTAAAAATATTGTTGTTGTTTTTTTTTTTCTTATGTCAACCCATTCACTGAAAGAACCATATACAGTGGGTACGGAAAGTATTCAGACCCCCTTACATTTTTCACTCTTTGTTATATTGCAGCCATTTGCTAAAATCATTTAAGGGGGTCTGAATACTTTCCGTACCCACTGTATAGCTTGAGAGCCTATGGTTTCCGAACAGACTGTGGAATATCAGTCAGTCAAGCAAAACGCACGCAACCCATAGCAACGCCTCATATTGACAGAAATGTAAAAATAAACAGGAATTTTCTGACTTTTGAGCGATTAGTTGCTGTTTTTTTACACATTGCCATGTTAATTATAATTCAAATGCATTTTGTTTTATTGACAACAATATCATTGCTATTTGTCTGAGAGGGGCACTTTTGAATATTTTTTAAAAAGGGCCGGGCTTGAGCCTCCAAACCCCCCCTCCCCTCCCCCCATCCTTCTGCACGTGCCTGGTTATGTTGTTAATAATTGATACAAAATATTATTTTGTTTGTTATCTGTAGCTGACACTGCTAGCTGACTTTATACAAAAAAATATTTAGCATTGAGATTGAATAAAGTATGTGTCACTTTTATTTTTCCTAAAGATCAAAGTGTCCTGCAGACTGATGTGGATGTGAAGAAGCCTCAAGAGTCAAGTGCTGTGGTCCTGGAGAACCTTCCAGATGATGTTAAACAAGAAGTTTTGACTCTTTTGGTAGAGATCATAAGCAGTCTTTCTGAAAATGACTTTAGCATGGAATTAATACCAGAATTAAGAAAAGCAGTTGTGACTTTTAAAAATCCTAGTGGTAAGTTATCCTATAAAATATACATTTATATTTTTTTATCATAATTTAAACATATTTTACTTAGTCATTTTTTTATTTAAATTAATTTAGTTTAATCTTGATAACATAACACTTGGGGTTTACGTGATGGTCTTTTTTGGACTGGAGAAAGTATTGTATTTGAGTTTGTATGGCTGAACATTATTATTATTTCTTTTTTTTAACATGATACCTTTAATATTTTGCTTGTATATATAGTTGTATGTTGTTATTATGGCTTGATTAAATGTGTTTGGCACTTTCAGTAAAATTTAATTTAGTAAAAAAATTTAACTTCACAGCTGCAGAAAAGTTCCTTGAGGACAGCAGGACACATGAAAAATTCAAGAAGAATAATCTGAGGGCCCGTGCACTGGAGAGAAGCACATGTGTGCGGGTGGAGGATCTTCCAGCTGAGGCCAACAGCAACAAGATGCTGCTGGAACTGTATTTTGAGAAATGGGGCGGTCCAGTAGAGGAAGTTATCACAATTCCATCAGAGCAAGCAGCCATTATTATTTTTAAGGAGGAAGAAGGTAAATACATTTGCAGTTGCTGATATTCTTTGCTATTACAGTTAAGACTAGACTAAGTAAAACTTGTCAACATCAATGCATTGATTCACTATGCTTTACATATTGCATTCTTTTCAGCCAAAGAGAGAGTTTTTAAGCAAGAGAATAACATCTGTCATGTTCCAGTCAAGATATATCCCTACTTCAAATCACTTGAAACTGTCTTATATGGTGGCAAAAGACCACATTTGAAGCTGGCTGAACCCATTACAGTCAGTGTACATCCTGCAATCAGGGAGTTCATCCTCAAGAAAGGGCAGATTTCCTCCATTAAAGACCAGATGAGCTCACACTTCTGCCAAATAAACATGGACAAACCTGAAGTTTTGCTCAGTCCTGATCCAGCATTACTGAAACAGAAAGGAGTTACCAGAAGACACATTAATGACTGGAGTGAGAATACCATTGATGCCTTCAAGAAAATCATCTCAAACTACACAACATCTGAGTGGCCGGTGTCACATGCCTTGTGGTCTAAAGTGGAGAGTGATGTTAAGGAATTAGTGAAAGATCAGGTTTTCATAGATTTGGATGCACCTAAAGGGGTGTTGACATTGGCAGGAATGACCTATGAGATAATTGGACTGAAATCAATAATGGAGAAAATTTTAGAGAGAGCAACAAAACAAATTGAGAGAGAGAAGAACAGTGTGACAGAGTACATGGAGATTTCTCCTGCCATGTACTCTCTGCTTGAACAAGATGGCCTGAAAAGTGCTGTTTCTCCACACCTGCACATTGACTACAACAAAAACTTTAACAGATTAGATTTATCAGGTCTTCATACAGAAATTCTAATTTTCAAGAATTGGGTCCTTGAGAAGAATATAAATATGAAACAGAAGCACTTACAGATTAACTGTTCAATTCTGGAGTACCTGAGATCAATGGATTGTAATGAAATGTCCAGAGATCTCTTCATATCTCATGGAATAACTGCTGTCTACACAATCGAAAATGGAGATGTTGTTGTGATTGGAAGCACAGAAAGAGCACTTGCTGAGGCAGAGAAGAAGGTGAATACAGTTCTCACAACCAAAGACCTCACTGTAGAAGATCAGGGTGTCCTTCAAATGCCAGCGTGGCAGGATCTCAAAAAGCAATTGCACGAATTGTTCAGTACTTCCAAAAAGAAATCTGTGATTATACATTTATCTAAACAGAGAGACAAAGTAATGGTGACTGGATTCAGAGAACCGGTGATGGAGGTCAGTGAGAACTTAGGATGTTTCATTGAGAAACACACTAGAATTGAAGAAACGGTTCGTATCAAATCACATGCCGCGGTTGAATTCATAAAAGTCAGAAAATCACAAGACTGGCAGCATTTTATTAAGTCTGATGAGGTAAAAGTCCGTTTTGATTCAAAGAGACCCTGGATCAAACTGTCTGGACAGCGTACATTTGTTCAGCCAGCTATGACTCTGTTTAAAAGGTTGGCAGATGCTCTCTACACAGACACACTGATAATTAAAAAGGCAGGAGCAAAGAAGTACTTCATGGAGCAGGGTAAAATTATGCTTTTAATGCTGTTGAAGGAAAAAAGATTTGTGGTGGTTCTTCAGGAAGATGATATGCTGGAAGAGGAGGAAGATGCATTTACTGAAGGTAGTTTTGAAGATATTGGCCAGGTCTCTTGTGAGGTTCAGATGCCAGGTGGAGTAACTGTTACTGTCAGGAAGGCAGACATTTGCAAGATCAATGTTGATGCTGTGGTCAATGCTGCTAATGGAGATCTGAAGCACATTGGTGGTGTAGCTTTAGCACTTCTCCAAGCTGCTGGACCAAGTCCGCAGCAAACCTGTGACCAACACACAAAAGCAAATGGGCCTCTGAAGCCTGGAGAAGCTATCATCACTGATGCTGGTCGTCTTCCCTGTAAATATGTGGTGCACGCTGTTGGACCTTGCTTCACCGATTCAGACAGACGTACCACTGTTCAATGCCTAAAACGTGCTGTGAGGGAAAGTCTGAACCAGGCGTCAAGCAGAAACTGCTCCTCTATTGCAATTCCAGTTATTAGTTCAGGGGTATTTGGTTGTCCTCTTAATCTTTGCACTGAATCGATAGCTAAGGAGGTGTGTGAGTACATCAAATATCATAACCACAGAGGCTCCAATAGCACATTAACTGAAATTCACTTGGTTGACAATAATGGCAGTACTGTGAATGCCATGACTCAAGCTGTCAGAAAGGAGTTTGCTGCTTATAACCCCAAAATTACTTTCCCTCATCAAGCCAAACCCCATGGGCATGGTGACTATGAACAAGGCTATCGTTTAAATGGTCGTGGAAACTATGGTCAAATAGACCAAGATTTTGAAGTTGTCAAAGGTTGTGGTAATAGAGACTTTGAAGACGAAGCACACTGGAGAAGAGAAACTTCCAGCTATGGTGGCAGACCAGATATATCCGAAGGATTGAGTGTTCTTAAGACCAAAACTACACAAGAGGGACTACAAATCATTCTGAGCAAAGGGAACATCCAGGATGCGAGTGTAAGTGAATCTAAGATTACTTGTTATTATAGAAACATAAAGATAGTTATTTATTTATTTATTTATTGACTGAATGCCAGTAAAAAGAATCCTAAAAACCTTAATACAAGAAATATCTACCTGAGAAGCAGCCCTTCTTATGATATTACACTTGAAAAATTCCTCTCCCTTTGCAAGTGTATCATTTGTTTCTTCTGCAGGCCGATGTCATTGTAAACACTATATCGGAGGACTTGGACCTCAGAAAAGGTGCCGTCTCCAAAGCACTCCTACAGACTGCTGGCCATCAGCTCCAGTCAGAAATCACCAGAGCTGCTCACTCAAACAATGTGAATTATGGTGAAATGGTCATCACAGATGGTTATAAACTGAAATGTTCCAAGGTCTTCCATGTTGTTTGCCCATTTTGGCATGGTGGACAAAACTCAGCAGATAAGGTGAGACATACATTTAATCAACCTCAATCAAATGTATCCTTGTTTTTCGATTAATAATTTTTATGTTGAATTTAAATTGGATAATGCAAATGTGTCCCATATGTAACATATTTAGATGGTACTTTCTTAAAAGATAACAGATAGATAATAGAGGTATTTATCTATATTTTAAAAGGTACTCATTCAGATCATTAGAGATTGCCTGAGAAGAGCAGAAACGCAAGGAATGGCTTCAATCTCCTTCCCAGCTATTGGGACTGGGAATCTTGGCTTTCCTAAAGATTTGGTGGCCAGAATAATGCTGACAGAAGTCCAGAAATTTAATTTCACAAACCTTCAAGAGGTAACTGTGATTGTACACCCTTCTGACAAGGAGAGTATAGAGGTGAGTGAAAGAAATTGTGATTGAGTTTAGATATTCTACCAGATTTGCTCATGTTAATGTTATCTTGTATATTTCTGTGCTTTATCTATTAGTGCTTTACTAGCATCTTTAGACATGGGATTCAGGGTCCCATCACAAAAGGAGCACATCGACATCTCATGCCTAAAATGAATCTTTTTGCCAAATCAGCTCAGACCTCTGGTAACACTTTCTTATCTGAAGTCCATCACACTCATTTTTTTCTGTTTCTGTACAGAAAGCATATTGAACATTATTATGAATATATTATTTTCTTATTATTAGGGGTCATTGGCAAAGTCTCCTCTCCCTCTCTTGGGGTGCACACTATGCAGCTGGATCAGGTGACTCTGGAGGTTTCATCAGGAGACATAACTAAAGAAAAAACTGATGCCATTGTCAACTCCTCAAATCAGACATTTTCACTGAAAGCAGGCCAATACAACTTTACATAAATGATTACTTATTTTGGTTCCATTTAATTTCACATTCAAAGAGAATTACAATGTAAGTGCACTTTTTATTTGTAATCTAGGAGTATCCAAGGCCATTTTAGATGCTGCTGGAGTGCAAGTTGAACAAGAATGTTTACAGATGGGTTTGTATACTTTCAAATTAGCCATTTCTTCACATTTATACTGAAACAGAGATCTATTAAGCTTAAGATGCTATAGGTATACATGTTTTTCCAATAGTGGGATCATCAACTATACAGCAAACAGAGATTGTGACCTCATCTGGGCAGCTTCCATGTGGAAACATCATCCATATTATTGGACGCAATAGTCCATCTGACATTAAGGATGTTGCTTTGTCTGTTCTGAAGTTATGTGAGTCACAGAAGATTACTTCTGTTGCCTTCCCAGCTCTTGGCACTGGTAAGATGCTTTGTGCATTCTTACTTTTCTACACCTAGTGGTTGCAGTATATTGATGATGTATTTGTTTATTTATTTATTTATTTTTTACTTTTTTGGGGGTAAATATGTCTCTAAACCTTTAGGTCAGGGAGGTGCAAATCCAGCTGATGTTGCAGATGCAATGGTTGATGCAGTTGTCGACTTTGTAAAGAAAAAGAAACCGGTGCATGTAAGGCTTGTGAAGTTTCTTATATTCCAGACAAACATGGTGGCAGACTTCCACCAAAGCATGATTAGAAGATCTGGTGAGAAAGTAGAGGAGGATAAAGGTCTGCTTACCAAAATTAAAGGTCAGCAAAGAAATATAATGCTCGTTACATCTTTTCATGTGAATAAGTTTAATAAACAATAATTGATCCCTCTTTTATTTCTATCAAACCTGTAGACTTCTTCTGGTCGGGAAGTTCAGACTCTCCTGCAAATGAAGAGTTTGTAGTTGTTGGTGAAGAAATTGAGCCAGCTGTGTTTCAGCTGTGTGGGGAGACACCAGAGGACTTGAGTGAAGGCAAGGACATGATCAACAGCATGATATTACGGGAGCATGTGACCATCCCAATCCATGATCCAGCCATTACTCATTTCACCAAGGAGGATGGAGAAATGCTGAACGCCATGCAGAGGGAGCTCACAGTCAGTGTCCGGCTTGAGAAGAAAGGCCAAGACTCTGTCATCACACTGGAGGGTCTGACAAGAGATGTTCACACTGCAGAGAGTCGTATTCGGGACATGATCAGAAAGGTGGAAAGGAATGAAAACCGAAGACGTGAGGCTTTTATCATTAGCAGTGTGGTTGAGTGGCAATATCAGGAAAATGGACGGAGCATCAAAAACTTTGATATATTGACCAATTATGACCTGGAACAGGCCTTTCAGAAGAAACAGCCTTCAGTGAAAATCAAGATTAATAATGCTGAATATGAAGCCGATATAGTTCGCAAAGTGGCCACAAAAGGGAGTCTGAGGATTGAGCTGAACAGAGTAGATCTGGAAGGTGAGATGATTTTAGTAATAAAAAACAGAAAGATTAGTCATTAGCTGGATAAAATTGTCTATTTGAAGGCCATCAAAGATTAGTTTGGGGTCATATTTTTGTCCACAGTTGCAGCTCAAAGATCTTTGCCTTCAGACTGGGAGGACATGAAAGGACAGTCGGTTGTTCTTGTAAAACTCACAGAAGGCTCAAAAGAATATGCAGAAGTGGAGAAAGAGTTCACAAACACCGGACTATCCAGTAACAGTATCATTACAGTAAGACCTTACTGAGAGGGAGGAGCAATGTGTATTTAATAGTTTTAAAAAGTTCTGTTGTCTAAATTTAGTACAATGGTGTAATACTGTTTTGTTCATTGTTATTTGTCTGTAGATTGAAAGAGTCCAAAACAGTGCACTTTGGAGAAACTACATGATCAAAAAGGAGGAACTGGAAGACAAAAACAAACACACGAAAAATGAAAAGCGTCTCTTCCACGGCACTGGCCCTGATAAGACAGATCAGATCAACAATCACGGCTTCAATCGCAGCTTCGCTGGCATGCATGGTATCAATCAAATTCAGTATAAACTTTATTTGTGCTTGTATCCATTTGTCTTTTAAATCAATAATGTATTACTCTTTATTCTGTTTTTAGGAGCCATGTATGGGAATGGTTCATATTTTGCTGTGGACCCAAAATACTCAGCCCAAGGCTACTCTAAACCTGATGTCAACAGACACAAACGCATGTACCTCGCCAGGGTGCTTGTTGGAGATTTCACTCAAGGAAAACAAGGCCTTCCTGTTCCCCCTGCGAAGAGCTCCAATAGTGCTGATCTCTATAACAGTGTGACTGACAACATGAACAACCCAACCATGTTTGTGATCTTCAACGATGTACAGGCTTACCCAGAATACCTAATCACTTTCAAGTAATGATTATGAGATCTCAATTTCTGTCAATTAGTGTTTTTGTTGCTATTTTGATGAAGCTGAAAACAATATAAAATATTTACAAGCAGGAATTACAGAAAATGATAGAATAATCTTTGCTGTGTAAATAAAAAAAAATTAATATGAGAGAACCGTAAACCTCCTACTTTTGTGGTTTAATCTTATGGTTCTCTTCTAACCTTATAGGGTTAATCAGCAACAGTTTATTTTTATCCTGCTAATTTAACATATTGAGTAAAAGCCTACTAAAGAAAATGGGTTCAAACTGAGCATTTCTGTTTTACAGTGGAGTGAAAGACCACTGTAAGACCACATCTGATTAAAATGAAATTAAGTAACATTAAATTTAACAAAAGTCTTGACTGAAATACCATTTAGCACATAAAGCATTCTTTGAAACCTACTTTAATAATTTCAAAGAAACCTCATTTGATGTTACTAATTACACTGCATCACATAATGTTGCAGTTAACTGCTAGAATGACATTTTTTGAGATTTGTGTTTATGTGAAGAGTAAATATACTTTTTTTGTTCTTAAAATTTTAGCTCAGAGACATCCATGTTTCAGAATACACTGGATACAAAAATATATGTTTAAATGTTACATTGGTTTATAAATGTTACATCTTGTTTATTGAATTCATGAATTGTTGCCCTGACATGAGGAAAATTCTGCCATGACTGTGCTAACCAAATCATTCATTTACTTGCTCTAAATGCGTGTCCTAGAAAGAGCATATAGTATGATTAAATATCTATATTTGTTGCTTCACAGTGACGGGGCTCAGTAACAAATATTCATCAGGAAAAGCCACTCGCTTAATTACGTTGCATGTTCATGCAGGGCTTTTCTTTTTTGTGTGCAGAGGCCCTTTGCTGGAGATGAAGTAAATAGTGTTGCAGACAACACTTACGAATCCATTATTTATTAGAGAGCAAATCTGCGGTCCTAATAGAAATGATTTTAATGCGCATGAAAATTCAGTGATGATGCATACAATACATAGTAATAAAAACATTCAAGACTTTACTGAAAACATTTGCCCACCGCTAGCGCTGCCCCTGATCTCCACTATACGATGTGATATGCTTTAATAGTCGAACCTTCTTCTCTTTGTTTATGGATTTAATTTACGTAGCCACACAAATACGATCGAATGACATGAAACAGACTTGTCCTGCAAAAAGTATGGGTGTGGTTTGTCTTCATCCCAACGTTTAGTTGAAAGACAGGCTAAGTGCACTTTATTAGCCTCATGACATGATGACAGAGACTCAAAGCGTACGATAAGAGACCTGCAGGTAGGCTTAGTTGAAGGTAGGCCAGTCAGACGAATTAAAGGTCTATCATAACTTACAGGTTTCAAACCTGATTATACGCATGCTGTCTTTCTTGGTGTAACCAGACTGATCAAATTCAAAGTAGTAACCAGCCGTATTATATTGGAAGACCAGACACTTCACAGGTAATAGAAAATCACATCAGAAACATTCAGCCTTCACATTTCTTTACCCATGTGAGAAGTTCAGATGTTGGAGGGCATCAGGATGGAGAGCTTAGTTGTTTTTTTAATTTTTTTATTTGCAGTGTCTTGATAGTGTGCTTTATTGTTGGTATTTGAAACATCTGACTACTGGTTTCAGCTTTCTTCCTTCTTTTAAAGGAGTCTGTCTCCCCAGAGGAAATAAATAAAGCAGATGTCATGCTTTTTCAATTTGTCATAAAATTTCAGTTACTTTATTGAGAGACAGCCATGCCTTTTAATGTACATCTTTTCTAGTGTGGGGTCCACTGTTGGCATACTTTGCTTTAGTTTTTTGAATGTGTAAGACCTGAAATGATCTCCCCGTGAAATCAAACCTCAGGAAGTTGGAACAAAACAGATGCCATGCAACAAAACAATAAAAATAATCTGGAGAAGATATGATATATCTTGTGAATCTGTTGTTTTTCCCTTCAGGTTTAGTATTGTTCTAAAGGTCTCCATGCGATTGGTAAAATAGTCTCAATTTCACAGCAGTCACTTAAATTATGAAAAAGATTGAAAACATTTGAAGAATTCTGCTCTGCTGCTGAGGGTTGTGTCCTCCTCAGGGTCTCTGGTGAGAATGTTTTCCTTCTCCAGCCAGGTGTGGCCCTTGGGTCACGAGATCCTAACAAACCAAAAGGTCTTAGATCTTAGATTGTAAGATTTATTTGTTCTGGTCTGGATATAAAAGTGAAATAAAAAAACATCTCGAGAAAACCCTCACAAAGTGTCTGTGAGTCTCCGGAGCTCTGCGCTAGAACTCTCACATACTGCTGTGTGTTTCCCTGCTCTCAGTTGTGCATTTCTTTTTTTTTTCAAATGTGTAATTGTGTTAAACACATTGTACTCACACAACTCCCTTTATAGCTGTTTGTTCTACTATATGTGCACACAGACTAGTTGAGTTTATTCTTTAAAACACGATTGCTTTGCTGTTGGTGTTGTTTGAAATAGTTAGGTAAAAGGTCGTATGTCATGCCATGTGGCTACAATGTGATTCACAATTGCATTGTCCTATCTGAATTGACTTCTAATTGTTTAATTGTGTAATTGGCATGATGCATTCTTACCTGCAAATAAAATGTTATATTTGATTTGTTATGAACTCTCATGAAATCATTATGACTAGTAGATCATGTCTACCTCAAATCTACCTGTCATGCCTCAAATTTATGGCCAGGATAGATCAAACTGGATGAATGGAGCAGTAGGCACTTCATCAGTGATCTTTTGATTTCTGTCTATCACTGATTTAGCAAGTTGTATGGAAAATGACTAAGGCTGGAACACACTAGGGGATTTAAGCCCGATTTTAAGCCCGATTTGCACCCCTGAATGACCAGGGGGCAAGGCCTGATTCCAAGCTTATTGCAAACAAATTTTTTTTGTCCAAAAATCCTCTGTTGTGTGCTGTCATTACAATTATTTAACTGCTCCCGATCGAGATTACTTTTTATCAAAAGCAAGCAGTAGGCGGCAGATAGAGGGCCCTATCATACACCTGGTGCAATGCGACACCAAGCACGATGCAAGTATTTTTTTAGTTTCAGCCCGACGCAGTTATCATTTTCATGTCCAGCGCCACGTTGTTTAAATAGCAAATGCACTTGCACCTTGCACTTGCACTCTGTTCGCCCATGGGTGTGCTGGTCTGAAAATTAGGTGTGTTCAGGTGCATTGTTGGCGCGTTGCTATTTTGAGGCAACTGAAAACGATTGTGCTAAAACCTCGTCTGAAGTCAATGGCACAGTATTTTTGTTATTTATTTAAAGGTTGTGTTAGTAATAAATGCCTTTAAGCGGGTACCCAATGCCCGTAAACTGCTTATTACACACACAGGGACATGCAACAGCACACAAACATGCCAAATATTAAAAATGAAAGGATTACAAAGTTAAAGATTATTATTGTGTACATAAATATAAAAATGCCTACATGTCATAATGTATAATCATTGCATGTATCAGAATGACCTATTTGTTGTAATGACTTTGGTGGAATCCGGCTTCTTCATCTTCTTCTTATGTCTTTCCGGCAGTGTAGACGCTACTGGGCGTATTACTGCCCTCCACAGGTCAAAGTTTGAACTAAATTCTTATATACAGTCCTGTATTATGCATGAACTGAAGAACTGCCTCAGAGATCAGTTTATGCTTATCACTGTGTCCAAACAACGAAGTAACAGAAAACACTTCAACTCCAAGTTCTGCCAATTTATCAAAAAGTGCTTTTCTTTCTATATTATTCTTCCTACATTCCAAGAAAACATGCCCTACAGTTTCCATATTCCCACATTCACATAATCCAGAAATATGCTTTCCTACTATATACAAAACGTAATTTAACCCACAGTGCCCCAACCTCAATCTACACAGTTTAACTGAGTTCCTACGGGATGGACAAGTGCAAATACATATTTTCCTAACTTTAGGTTGAATAGAAAAATTATGTCTACCCTTGATTTCCTTTTCCTATCCTCTCTGCCATTCTTTAATTAAGCCCTCTTTAACATTTTCCCTCAGTTCCACCCTCCCCAAGGATACATGGATACATATTTCTCTTCCTAAGCTCTCCTTCACTATATAATCTGCCTGCTCATTCCCTATCATCCCAGCATGCCCAGACACACAACAGAAAGAGCTATTGCAAGCACACCCAACTCTAAAAAACACACTCAAGATGTCATTTACAATATCAGGTCGAACTTTAGATTTTCCTGCTCTTAAAAGTTTCCAAAGCTGCTGCAGAGTCAGAACAGATAAAAACTTCTCTCGGTCTGGCTTCTTCAATCCACCATAAAGCCCATAAAATTGCCATTAACTCAGCAGTAAGAACAGAGCTTCCATTCGAAATACGTCGAACAATTTTCAACCCTAGTTTCTCCACATACACCCCAGACCCAGCCCTCCCATTAACTGGATCTCTAGACCCATCTGTAAAAATGATTATGCTGATATATACCACTATTCTTGGTATCACCTCCATCTTATCTTTTTCCTGAAGAAAAGCAAACTCAATTTTCAACTCAGGCATCACCCAATAAGCATAGGTATCCATCCTATATGCTCTGCAATACCTCCCTGTTCCAATCCCATCTTCCTAGCCCACTGATTTACATAAAAATTTTTTTTTATATTTCCTACTTCCAACAAACTCTTGCAACAGACACCTTGCTGGATACGTATAATTACATCCACTAAGTTTTACCCAGTACTGTAGTCCTAATTTAATACGCCTTAACCATAAGGGCATTCATAGATGGTCTTTTCTCTCGTTTTAACCTCACGCACTAGCAGATTTCAGTTTTCTGGAGAAGCATTCAGTCTTTGCTCTTGCAAATTCTGCCATGTAAATAGCGAATAAATTAAGCGAACATTGCAGAGGTAAAAGACCTACACGCATTATACCTTCGCCCACGCCATCTGATTCCGTCATTGGGCCAGTTGGATGGTTCTTATAAAAGTGCAAATGGCAGCCTGTTGAAGTTGGTCAATGGAAACAAATGTGTTGCTATTAAGTCTGTTAATAAGCTGAGAATGCAGTAGAGTGCAGAAATGTCTGAGGCCCCGTCCACACGGAGACACGTTTAGCTGTATACGTAAAAATTTTGTATCATATCGACGTTTCGTCCAGACGGATCCGGCCTGAGTTGGCAGGAAACCATTTAAATTTGTACCTTGCAATGTTTTATAACGAGACTTTTATTAGTTGTTATCTTTTGTTGAATACATCACTGCCTGTACCAACTAAAATAAACCTCTGTTAATATGTCTGTGGGCATAATATTTTTTTGTAACTGAATCACATAATTTTTAAAGTGCACAGCCATTTCTAAATTGAATGTGCGAGGCTTCTAGTATCTTTCTTAAGGAGGTCAACGAACTGAAATTAATGTAGTTTCAGTTTCAGGTTGCTCTGTTGTAACCTTACAGTACACAAATTTAATACCTGTCATTCTGTGATCTATAACATAGATCAGTGGTTGAGATGACACAGGCTAAACTAACCTGAATCAAAATTCCCAGTTGCAGGCCACACACACTCCCTTATGTCTGGGATACGTATGGATATTCATGTATGTCTCGCCCACAAAATAAAAATATCACAGAAACTCAAAGTCTCATAACACCGGAACCCCTGGAACTTTACCACACTACTAAACTTTACCACACTACTAAACATGAGAATATGGTTAAAAATAACCTTCATATTTACTTTTAAAGAGAAGACTATGTCCTGCAAGGTTCTGTTCAAATAACAATAAGTACAGTAATAATCAAGTACAGAAAATAGTTATTTAAGATATTTAGTGGTAGCATCTAATTGTTATATACAAAAATGATATCAATCCATATGTACATTTACTGACATAGTCACCATTGATAAGCTACTACTAAATATATTGTAGAAACATATTGTCAGACTCTGGTCCGTGTTTTGTGTGTGATTTGCTCCTCATGTGCCGTCCTTGCCCTTATTTGGTCCCTCCTGTTCCTGTCCTCATTGTGTGTATTCGTCTTCAGCTGTGTTTTGATTAATTAGTTCATTTGCTCCCAGGTGTGTCCCATTGGTGTCTGTGTATTTAAAGTGTTCTCAGTTCCTAGTTCTCGGTCTGCTGTTAAGTGTCATTTTGGTTTGCCTGATGTCTCCCGTCCTGTGATCCCCAGCGTGCCTTCATTAAAACCTTTTTGATTTACTTTATTCCTCGTCTCCTCGCTCGTTCCTGCGCTCCCAGTGTGTGTGTGTGTGTGTGACAGAACAGCAGACCATAAACAGTAAGCGGCGCTCCTTCTCCCATGTTTTGTTTTCTTTTATTTATCCCTGTTTGTTCCCCTCGGTATGAGAACCGTCCTGCTGTCAAGCGTGCCGGCCACGGCTTACTTAAGCCCAGCGGCCGCTCAAAAGACAAACCCACCGGCCGCTCCGAAGATAAGCTCGCCGGCCACGCGGTTGTCAAGTCTGCCAGCTGCGGCTCACTCTAGCCCGCCGGCCGCTCCGAAGACAAGTCTGCCGGCAGCTCAGAATTCAAGTTAGCCGGCCGCTCCGATGTCAAGCCCGTCGGCCGCAGCATTCTCAAGCCCGCTGGCGGTTCCTCAGTCAAGCCTGCCAGCCCCGGAGCTCGCGCCAGTGTTGGCTCCAGCCCCAGAGCTCGCTCCAGTGTTGGATCCAGTCCCAGTCATGGCCAGGAGTGCCATTCCTAGTTCCAGAGGATCCAGTTCCTTAGTCATGGCCAGGAGTGCCGTTCCCAGTTACAAGGGATCCCGTTCCCCAGTTTAGGCCAGGAGTGACGTCCCCAGTTCCAGTGGATCCAGTTCCCCAGTTTAGGCCAGGAGTGATGTCTCCAGTTCCAGTGGATCCAGTTCCTTAGTCATGGCCAGGAGTGCCGTTCCCAGTTCCAGGGGATCTAGTTCCCTAGTTTCGGCCAGGAGTGCTGTTTCCAGTTTCAGTGGATCCAGTTCCGGTCAGAAGTGCCCTTCCCGAGTATAGCCCACGGAGGGCTCCTATTCCCGAGTATAGCCCACGGAGGGCTCCTAATTCCCTGTCGAGCCCAGGGAGGGCTCCAGCCCTCAGTTATGGCCCACGGAGGGCCTCGGAGCCTGAAATCTTCCCCAAGTATTTTTTTTTGGGGGGGGCAGTAGGGCTCCAGCCATAGAGGCCGGGGCGGGGGCTGGGGCCACGGTCTAGGAGGCTGCTTTGCCATGGCCGGACATAATTTGATTTGATTTGAAAGTTTAGTGATTTGATAGTGGAGAAATGTTTTTTTTTTTTTAAATCTACAACTTATCCTTAACGTGTGTAAATTAATGTCAAGTACAAAGAGTGACGAGTTATAACAGGGTTGGTGGGTTGTAACACTATAAAAATAAAAACAATAAATAAGTATGAAAGACAGAATATGAGATAATAGATGACTTTAATTAAAATTTTGTAGATTCATTTAATCAAATTACCTGTTTTTATGCAGTACCAACTAAAACTCCTTTATATTTGTACAGAGAAACTTGATGTTTGTTGCCTAAAGGGGGTGGTGATAGGGTAGAAATTCAAGTTTTTTTTTATTTTTATAAAAAATAATTCCAAGGAAACATTCCAAATGACTCACTGAAATTCTGTCTAACAGGTCTTGGTGTTCAAAAGTAATCTGTGAGGGTGCGTCAGTGACACTTCTTCATAAACCTTAGTAGCCTATTCGGAGAGACAAAGTCGAGAGTTGTTTTAAAATACACCATGTTCCAATGCTTGGGGTGAGTACAATTTATTTTTTTAAAGAAAGAAATTAATATTTTTATTCATCAATTAAATGAATCATAATGAATACATAATTATAATTATGTATTCCACATAATTATTAAGCAAGACAGTGGTTTTCAATAATAATAACAGTATCACTTAAACAGTTTCATATAAACAACTGATTTCAGCTAAATAATGTTTACTTTTGTCTTTTTGGAGCTGCTTTACAGCAGAATTATTTTCCTGTTTATAACTGTTAAGTTGCTTTGAAACAGCCTGTATTGTATAAAGTGCAAAATAAAAAAGTGACTTGACTTGAATATAATAATCCCACCTGTGGGATTGCACAATTCTGTCGTACCAACATCGATCAATGATTCGGTATTTCCCAAAACCATAGTTCAAACAAACATCCGTAAACAGCATTGCAAGCCTGCATAGTTGGAACTACAGCTCTCAACCAGTGGCTAGAAGCATAGTTTCTTGTTATTATGACATGTGTACTTATGTAGATCATGACATACAGTATATAATAACCTGATACTACATCTGGGGTATCTGCAACCATAATGTCAACAGTAGGTCCTACAGTTCCGTACATTGCGGGGTGGTGGTGATGTAGCGCAAAAGCGCTTTTCGATTGAGTTCATGTTGGGTGAATTTGGAGGCCAAGGCATTAACAGAAATTCACCATCATGTTCCTCGAACCACTCCTCGATGATTCTGGTAGTGTGGCATGGCACATTATCCTGTTGGTAATGGCCATTGCCGGCAAGCAACACAGTTGCCATGAATAGGTGCACTTGGTCCGCAACGATGTTCAGATATCTGACAGCTAACAGGGATTGTGCTATTGGGATAGTGTGGCTAACTGCCACTTCTAATAATTTAATTTAATTTAATTTAATAATTTAATTTCTAATTTCACTTCTAAAGCACGCTACTCCCGACTGCTCTAAAGGGTCACCTGTGAGCACGCTGCTCCCAAGTCAAGTGTTTATGCTCTCCTCAGTTTGTGAGTCCTCTGCACTTTAAAGCTTAGTCTAAAATCTATGTTTATGGTAAGTGTGCATGCTAAGCCCTTTGCACACTTTTCTAAAAACCCTTATGGTAAGGGTGACGTGATGCTAGCCTTGTTCCCTTTCTCTGAGTTGGCTCAGGCCCCGGTTCTCACCTTGGGCCCAACTCTGCTTATGTATCCTTTATGACACCTTTTAGGAAGTGTGTTTGCTACCAAACTCCTGGAGTATCTTGTAGATCCTCTAGCAGCTTGTTTAAGAGTGGAAGGTAGCCCCCTGGGTGACAGGCCAAGATATGGGTTTAGGTGACTACCTTGATATTTGGCCGTATCCCCTTGAAGGAATCTCATTGGTTCTGATTCCAAGACTTTGAACTCTGCCTTGGGCTCAGGCTTCCTCGAGTCAGCCCCTAACTGATAAGTTCATTGTGGCATACAGCTGAGGCCTTTGACCGTAGGGGATAATGTCACTGACAGCCGTTGAGGCATCCTAGGGGCAAGTCCCTTGGCTTTGGTTAAGATGATACTTAGTGCTCGCCTTGGTTCTTGGCATGAACTCCCCTCAGCATGGTAACATGGGTATACCATTCCCCATAGCGACCGCTAGAGAACGCAGTTTGAAGTTCCCTTGGAAGGGAACGTCTCACGTTACGTATGTAACCATGGTTCCCTGAGAAGGGAACAAGACACTGCGTACTCTCTTTTCGCCATGCCTCAGACGTAAGCTTCAGACGAAGAAGCGGATGACGTGTTCTCTCAGCGCACTTTTATACTGTGGTCGTGCTGGTAGTGACGTCATAGGCTGTCCCCAGCCAATGTTTTTGTCGTGTTTAGATGTATGCTTCAGACACCGGTCACGTGACCGCTAGAGGACACAGTGTCTCGTTCCCTTCTCAGGGAACCATGGTTAAATACGTAACCTGAGACATTCTTTCTGGTCCTCGAATCTGATTGGCTGAGAGGAGTGTGATATTCTAGTGATATCGGACCTCTAACTGTTTCATCATTTGTATCACTCTCACTATTTCACTATCTCACTGTGTCATGGCGGATGCCCAAATCCACTATAATTTTATAAATAATACTGTTTTTGTGTCACAGAATGTAGTTTTAAAGTCCTCATGAAATCAAAATGTACTTTATTTACTTAGCGCACATTACTAGCCTTGAAGTTAACCCACTGAAAAAAATTGTTTGAATTGGTAATCTTTAATCAAAATCTGAACATTTGCTTCCACTCTAGAATGGCATTCCTTTTCAGATGATGTCAGTTTGATGACTCTGGGCAGAACATCCTTAATCACGACCTGCCAACCGTTAGGTTGCTATGAGTGAGAGACAGAGAGGAGGAGCACTAAAATAAAACCCGCCCTCTATTCAATATTCCGTTTCAGTTAGAAATACGTCATTACACTGAAATAAAGTCAGCAGCAACTTCTGATTCACGCGGACTTTAAGAGTTTTTTAGACTTCAGATATGCGGTTTGTTAATAAAGATAACGTCTATTTGAAAACTTGCTTCAGCATTTTCGGAGATGTGAGCTCCAGGGACTCAGCAGCCGTTCAGCGCTCATGAACCTGCTGAGAGCAGCCTTACCTCGGCCAGAACTTCTGGAATTTGCCGCTGGCTCTGATGTCTCTGCAGTGGTTAAACATGAAATATAATTTGTTTTGGGCAAATTCTCATCACGTTATTATGGAAGAATATTCAGAACCATTTTCAAAAGGAATTGCAAATTGTAATTTCTATTGCATTTTCCATATGTGGATGCATAAATTGTGACATAATCCAAACGCAATTGCAAATCTTGCATTACCGTTTGCGTTTTCACTTTCACTTTCGCGAATGCACAGTGACTGACAAATTTCAAATGAAAAAGCAAAGTCCATTTGCAACTGTATTTCCCATGTCTTACGAGTTATGAGCCTGTCATATTTAAATAACAATATTAATTACCACGTCTGCTTTTTCACTCTCTCTGCGTTGCGCATGTATTCTTCCAAAACTCAAATGGAATCGCAATTCCTTTTGCATTTGAATTTCCGATGTCAACACAGAAACCTGTCAATCAATGTGAGGGACGGGACTATACTTTGAGGTGTGTTTGTATTGGGAGGTGACGTCACTCACAGAAGACCGTGCCGAATGATTTGAACAATGGAGGTAATCGGCAAAGGCTCTGTTAAAGGCAGCTGTCAATCGTTCATGCATGTGTGAATAAATAATTTTATAGGGTTATTTTTCAAATTTGTGGGGGTTTATTCAATTTCACTGCATCTAATATGTTTTTAAATGCAATCTGTGTGTTTGGCGCTTCAGCTCTTTGTATTTGTTCATAATTTTTTATGCAATTTACAAAATTATATTTGATTTATATGTTAATTTAGACGTTATGCACTTTCTTTTTTTTAAATAGACAGTTGCTATTTCATTGCATTGAAATGCGTTTAATGCGCTGTATTATTTTGCTCATTGCGCCTTCCTGTGGCCTCAGGACACTAGCCAAAATTTAATCTGCATATAAAACATAAGAAAGGAGATAATTGTTTAAATATTATTTTGTGTTTGGCTGTTAATATATATATATATATATTAATATATATATATATATATTAATAACGTATTAGCTCGTATACACTCGGAGAGGCGAGGTGTCCAAGTCACAACATCTAACTACTGGGGTGCCTCAGGACTCAGTTCTTGAACCACTTCTCTTTTCTGTCTACATGACATCACTAGGTTCTGTCATTCAGAAACATGGCTGAACAAACCAAACACCTTGTAATCAATGATGACTTTGCTTACATGATGGAATATCATACATTTTGCAATTTATTTTTTGCAAAAATTACATATAACCAAATTCAAGGTAATTTTGTCTAGAAGTGGGTTACACATAGCTAGACTATATCGGGTCTATAGTTAACAAAGACGGTGAAATAACGGCTGTTGCTTGCTGGGCTCTTTCATAATACTCTGCTCCATTTATTTTTGATCAGTGCTTCGCTACACAACATACAAACTTTTACTCCAAAAGTGTGCACATTATGTATTCACACGTTTACCTCAGATTTCTTTAAATAGAATAGAACCATAATTTCTTAATGACTCGTAGAATTAAGCCATATTATGCTTCCGGTTTTAGTTCGTTTGACAGATATTGTGCCAAAGCATAATTGCCCAAAACACAACCTTAAAGACCTTTTATGTTAGATAAAAAATGATAATATTAAAAAAACTACACTTTTTGCCCAAAATATCTATCACTTCATATGGTCATGCAACCACGATAATATCGAGACAGTATTGCTATCACGATATCAATAATATTTTTACTTCCCTAATATATATATTAGGCATATATTTCATATATATATATACCGTGATTTTTAATTTTTCCAATGATGCATTGCACTTAGGAGTTAGTTATGTCATTGTCCAGGTCTGCTCACTCAGTGCCAGTGAACACGAACTAGAGTAATTAGGTTTGTGAATTATTTGGTGATTTGCACAAATCTTTTAAAGCTACACTATGTAACTTTTGGTGATTGAAGCATAGAAGCTTGTAGGGGAACATTGTTTTGGTAATTACATGAGTTTGGCTCCGCTGTACTGTGCAGATGAAAGTGAAAAGTGAAAGTGACGTGACATGTGGCCAAGTATGGTTACCCATACTAGGAATTAGTGCTCTGCGTTTATCCCATCCTAAGTGCACACACACAGCAGTGAACACACACACACACACCGTGAACACACACCCGGAGCAGTGGGCAGCCATTTATGCTGCGGCGCCCGGGGAGCAGTTGGGGGTTCGGTGCCTTGCTCAAGGGCACCTCAGTTGTGGTATTGAAGGTGGAAGAGAGCGCTGTACATTCACTCCCCCCACCTACAATTCCTGCCGGACCTGAGACTCAAAATCGCAACCTTTAATTGGGTTACGAGTCTGACTCTCTAACCATTAGGCCACGACTTCCCCATGAATCTGATAGCTTGAGGCGCACTGTTGTGCCCATGGTTACAGTTAAACATCTCATCAGTGAGAAAACCAGATTGCAACTTTTTTTTTTTTGGTAACATTTCTGTCAGTGGTCTTGTTTTGACTAATTAATATTTTGTAAAATTTTAAACAGATTGAAAAAAAGCAACAAATCACAAACCACTATTGAAGAAAATGTTCATGTCAAATCACATGCAGTGGCTGAATTCATAAAAAACAGAAAATCCCAAGACTGGCAGCATTTTACGAAGTCTGATGAGGTGAAAGTGAGTTTTGACCCAAAGAAACCCTGGATCAAACTGTCTGGAGAGCGTACATTTGTCCAGCCGGCTGTGACTTTCTTTAAAAGTTTAGCAGATGGTCTCTACACAGACACATTGATCATTAAAAAGGCAGGAGCAAAGAAGTACTTCATGGAGCAGGGTAAAATGAAGCTTTCAGTGATTGCGAGGGAAAATGGATTTGTGGCAGTGCTCCAGGAAGATGACATGCTGGAAGAGGAGAAGGATGATATTTCTCAAGGTACACATGTTGACTACACAAAAATACAAATCATTAAAACTGTAAAACCAGATGTTTTGGCAGTATTGGGCAAGAAAAAAACTGAGACCTATCTTTGTTGCTTTATGTTTAGAGTCAAAGAGTAGAGTCTCCAGTTCCTGTTTTAAGGTGTACACTATGCAAATAGGTCATCTGACTCTGAAAGTTTCATCAGGGGACATAACCAAAGAAAAAACAGATGCAATTGTCAACTCCTCAAATAAGAAATTTTCTTTAAAATCAGGTTAAACCAACTTCATATATTCATTTCAACTCATTTAAAGGGGTCATATGATGCAATTTAAAATTTTCCTTTCTCTTTGGAGTGTTAAAAGCTGTTCGTGCATAGATAAGATCCCTAAAGTTGAAAAGACTAAAGTCTCAAACCCAAAGATATATTCTTTATAAAAGTTAAGACTCGTCCACGCCCTCCTAAAACACCCTCGTTTAAACGCCCCCACATATCTACGTCACTGTTTGGGAAGATTTGCATAACACCGCCTAAATGTATACGCAAAGAAAGAAGGCGTAACTTTGATTCTCGCTGTAGTATTGTTGCTGCCACCATGTCGTGGAGACGCTGTGTGTTTCGTTGTGAAAGCGAAACTACTTTGTTTGGCCTTCCAAAAGAGGACGATAACGTTTCATCATGCCTAGAGCTGATCCGTGCTGGTCGCTGAGGAAATACATCAACTTCGCGCTGTGGATCGCCGGATCGGCTTTCACCGTGGACGAAGCGGAGTCCAGCCCGGGGTCGTCACATGTGGTTGCCGCAAGCCCGCCGGCCGCGCCGTTCTCAAGCCCACCGGTCGACGCTCACTCAGCACGCCGGCCGTTTCTCACTCTAGCCCCCGGCCTCTGCTCACTCTAGGCCGCCGTGTGTGACACTGTGTTTCGTTGTGAAAGCGCAGCGCGATACGCAACGCGTAAAAAGACAGTATAAGTCATTATAATCAGTAATTATTTCCCCACTGGATGCACTAAATGCCTCGTTTGTAATGGGTTTTCTTGGTGTTGTCTGGTCGTGCCGGGACACTGCATCACAGTATGGTAAGGGGCGTAACATTTCCGTCACACGCTTGAGGTATTCAGCCAATCACAAAGCACTGGATAGCTGGCCAATCAGAGCACACCTCGCTTTTCAGAATGATGAGCTTTGTAAAAATCGACGCGTTTCAGAAAGGCATAGAGAAGCGACAATAATGTACATTATGTGGAAAATAATGTTTTTTGAACCTTAAACCGCATAAACATATTGCATTACACCAAATACACAACATAATGTTCTTTTTAGCAACGTCATATTATCCCTTTAAGTTCAATTGAGAATTTACTTTGAATTCAAATTCATTATAATCATGCTTTTACTGAGAAACTAATGCAACTGCCAATGTCTCTTTGCTATCTAGGGGTATCCAAGGCAATTTTAGATGGTGCTGGATTACAAGTAGAACAGGAATTATCAAAAATGGGTGTGTCAACCATCTGTCTAATTTACAAACTTTTAATGTTTTGATAAATAGTTTAAGAGAGGTCTATTAAACCTTTGATCATTAGTATGTGTATTTTTCCACAGCTAGAAAAGCAAATGATCAGGAAACAGAGATTGTGACCTCATCTGGCAATCTCCCATGTAAAGAAATCATACACATTGTTGGATGTAGTAGTCCAGCTGATATTCAGCAAAAAGTTTTGTCTGTTCTGATGCTATGTGAGAATCGGAAATTTTCCTCTGTTGCCTTCCCGGCTCTAGGCACAGGTGATGCTTTTTTTATGATAAAACCAGCAGTGTGCATGTGCGTAGTTACCTAGCTAAATTGTTGTGCTTGTTGACATCTTGCTGTAATTAATATTCATATAATTTAAATCCCTGTTTCAGTGTGAGAAATTTAAATCACTACATTTTTTTTTTAAATTGATCCTTAAGGTCAAGGTGGAGCTAATCCATCTGATGTTGCAGATGCAATGATCAGTGCAGTTGTAGAATTTGCAAGCAAAAAAACAGATCATGTCAAAAATGTGGAGTTCCTTATATTCCAGTCAAGTATGTTGGCTGACTTTCATCAAAGCATGCTAAAAAGTACCAAGTCAAAGAAAAGATTGACTAGCAGGATTAAAGGTCAGTAAATAAAAAAGAAAGGAATATGAAAATTTTTTATACTTGTGTCTGACTATATTATACTTTTAACCTTTTATTTATTTATTTTGAACAAAAGGTGAAACAATTTTGTTTAAAGAAATCGAGCCTGCTGTGTTTCAACTATGTAGTGAGACAACAGAGTGTTTGAGTAAGGCCAGTCCCATCATCAACGGCTTGATTAACAAGGAGCAAATGAATAGAACAATCTGTGATCCAGCCATTGCTCATTTCACCAAAAAGGAATTAAAAATGCTAAGGAAAATGGAAAAGGAGCTCAAAGTAAATGTCATAATTGAGAAGAAAGAACAAGACTCCTTCATCACATTGAAGGGCCTGACAGCATTCGTTTACACTGCAGAAAGTCGTATTCAGGACATTATCCGCAAAGTGGAAAGGATTGAAAACCGAAAAAGGGTGGCAATATTGACCAGCAGTACAGTTGAATGGCAATATCAAAGTGGTCGCAAATTTAAACCATTTGATCCTTTCACCAACTGCGACTTGGAAGAAGCCTTCAACTCCCAAACGACTTCTGTGCAAATCAAGATTAACAGTGAAGTGTATAATGTAGACATAGTTTGCAAAGTGGCCACAAGAGGAGGAAAACGAATTAAACTAAAGAGAGTACAACTGAAAGGTGAGAAATACAAATGCATATGAAACATCGTAGTTATGAATAGAAGGTCACCAAAACAAATATTTATTTATTTTACTTTTTCAGCTTCTTTGCCTTCAAACTGGGAGGACATGAAAGGACAGTCAGTTGTTCTTATAGAACTCAACGCAGGCTCACAGGAATTTACAGATGTGGAAAAAGAGTTCAGAAAAACTGGACTATCCAGCAACATCATTAAAGTACATCTATTACATGTATATTTGACCCAAACTTATACAACTAATCACGGTAATGTTGTACCGTCATGTAATGATTGCTTAGGCAGAATGATTATTCTTGTGTTCTGCACAGATTGAACGAGTCCAGAACTGCTCACTTTGGAGAAACTACATGATCAAAAAGGAGGAACTGGAAGACAAAAACAAGCACAAAAACAATGAAAAGCATCTCTTCCATGGAACTGGCCCTCATACGACCGATCAGATAAACAATCAGGGGTTCAATCGCAGCTTCGCTGGCATGAATGGTATAGTTAACATATACCATAATCTTTTCCGAATAAAAAGTGTTGTGTTTGTATTTAGGATTATTTTTTTCTGTTTTTAGGAGCCATGTATGGGAATGGTACATATTTTGCTGTGGACCCGTGTTACTCAGCAAAAGGCTACTGTAAACCTGATGCCAACGGACACAAACGCATGTACCTCGCCAAAGTGCTTGTTGGTGAATTCACTAAAGGAAAAAAAGGCCTTCGTACTCCTCCAAAAAGGAGTTCAAAAGGTGTTAATCTTTATGACAGTGTGACAGATAAAACTAAAAACCCATCCATGTTTGTGGTCTTCAATGATGTGCAAGCTTACCCAGAATACTTAATCACATTCCAGAAAAAATGAAATTTTACAGTTTAGTTCAATCAGGATTGAGATTAATTCCTGTGCATTATTGCCATGCAGTTACAATCTATTTTTATTCAACTTTCAGTGATGGGCAGAAGGGCAAGACTATTTTTTAAATCATCCACAGCTTTTCACTAGTGAAAATGTATGTAATTGATTAAGTACCCAGACAACATTGTGAAACACTACAACATTATTAAACAATGCTACTTCTCGAAAAATATTTTAAATGCATGAAAATAAATCTAAAAACTTCTAATGTGCAAAAAAAAACAAAACAAAACAAAACAAAACAAAAAAAAAAATATATATATATATATATAAAATGTAATACATATATAAATCTCTCTCTTACTGTCTGACTATGTATTGTATGTATGTGAGTGAGTGAGTGAGTGTGTGTTGCTCCTAAGAGTTTTGTTAATAGATTCTAAGCTAAAACCTTTAACTAGGTAGGAACTCATAGGAAGACTCCTAGTAGTATGAGAAAACACATAAAATGCACATTTGTGTTAAAGGTGTTTTGGTTTGACAGTATGCAATGAGGTAATGTGACTTTGTTAATTTATCTCCTCATCAACCAGAATTTATGCATTGCAGTTAATTTCTTAATATGGCTTAATATGGATTTTTTTAATAGGGCTGCACCAAATTAAATATTTTTATCTGATTTTAAAAATTACTATTTTAAACAGTCCAGACATGCTTCTCCACTTTAACTTCATTCTTTTTCCAGGAAATGTAATATGTAATAATAACCCTAAAGTGATTTACAAATTCAGTTTTCATGTTATATGAAATGTACATTGCCAGAGATCCTTTAAATGAGATGCAACCATTTTGTCATACTCTATAGACTGCATTATGATAACAAGGACGTTCTCAAACTGAAAATGGATGTTTTTACATTCTTACTTACATACTTTTTAAGTATTGCATAGAACGGCATAGCCATAGATTCAATAGGTTAAGGAAAAGTCATGTCCTGAACATTATCAGAACAGTATTATGTATTTTTTACCCATAATACATTTAGGAATTTGAAGTTACATTTGTATATTGTTGAGTCTGATATTGTTATTCATTGTCATTGATCAATCTCCAGGAAGCCATTCTTATCAATGTTTTTTTAGCATACTTGATGAAATATGTATTCACTGCAGTGTGAGATGAGTTCAGGTCAGTCCAGGTGAGTTTTCATTACTGGTGCAAAATATTTGAATCTGTTCATTTAAAAGGGGTGGACAAATGGCAGTTCCCCGATTGCTACGTCTACAGCAGAGCAGCTGTCCGCATGCCCGACGAAAACCCCGGTTTAAGGCTGGGTAAAGAATAGGATTCAGAGCAGAGTTGAGGTATCCCAACCAAAGAACAATAGAGTGGGTCAGTTTGTTTGGGTGGGTCTCTGCCCACATACCCATGCATGTGAAGTAGGTGAAATAGGGAAACCAACAAATGACAAAGGCACCAAGCACTGCGGCCAGGGTCACCGTGGCTTTGTGTTCCCGTGCAGTGGCAACTGCGTTTGCAGCCTGCGCAAATGAAGGAGTGGTTGCACGTATACGCCGCACCTAAAAGTGAGACATGAAGAGAGAGTGATAAAGGGAACATTGCATATTTCTTTTTCTGAGGGAAAAGATGTAGTGGGTGTACAGATTAGATAATAATAAACCTTATTCTAAATGTAATTAATTAATTAATTAATTTACCTACCTCGCAATCATTGTCATGTCATTGACTTAATGGAGAAACATACCTGTTCACGTGCAACACAGAATATACGATGGTACATTCCACACATGACCAGCAGAGGGAGGTAGAATATTAAAAAGGCTTTCAGCAGCACATAATTATTATTCCATTCATAGCGGCAGGTCCTGCCTTCCTCTCCTTCATCCCACATGTCCCAGTCCAGGTTCTGTACTCTGAAGTCAGGTGTGTTCCAGCCTAGGTTAATAGACACAAAGGACACTGCCAGAGAGCACGTCCAGATCGCAGTCAGAGTGATCCCCACCCGACGAGGTGTGACCCTCCTGGGATAGCAGAGAGGGTTAGAAATGGCAAGGTAACGATCAACACTAATGGCCAGTAGGGTGAGGATTGAAGCACTGCAGAGCATCACATCCAGAGAGATGTAGATATTGCAAAAAACACCCCCGAGTAGCCATCTCCCATTGCGTAATTCCAGCATGGCAGAGAGTGGAAGTACCAGCAAACCCAGCAGCAAGTCTGTCACAGCCAGTGAGAGTATAAAACAGCTACTAATCTGGTGCAGACGCCGACTGGTGGCCACAGCCAGGCAAACCAGCACGTTTCCACAAATAGTCACTGCGATGAAAGCCACCAGTACCACCCAGCGCAGGGCAGTGAACAACATTGTTAGCTTGTGAAACAGGAAAGTTTGGAGATTTTTGTTCATGTAGTCAGAGTAATTTCCAGAATAGTTCAGTCAGGACTCCACGTGTCATCTGTTTACTCAAACATTGCATTAGGTGCTATAAAAATGCCATAATATGAACATCTGTGGTCATCAGCTCAGGTTCATTCCTACAAGAAAAAGAACATGGTTACAGAAAAAAAAAATCTGATAAGCAGTCATTTGGGTAAATAACTTAGAGCTTTTAGGAAATGTGAAATGTATAATATTTAAAATGTTACAATACTTACTATCTTAGTTTAAAATGCAAATACAACTGAATATAAACTGGAAAGGGCACTCATTTGCTTGAGATTAGCTTCAAATTCCTCACTCTTCCTGCATAGCAACATTGACTCAACCAATGGCACAAGTTTGGGGTGGGGCTATTTGTTTTGACCAACCAATAGTAGATGGTAGCATTGTTTGGAAACCATTTTTGAAAACAATCATTCTTTGACTAATTAGATGATAGACATATTAATCAGAGGTTTTAGCAACCTAGACTGATTTAAAAAAAAACAAAAAAAAACACTAGAGACAATAAAAAACCAACAACTTTTATTCCCTTTCCCTTTCAAAATTATGATTAAAGGGCAAATTATAAATTAATAAAGACTCATTTTCATGCGGTTTCTTGTACAAAACTGTTATGACCTCAGAACAATTTTAGCATAGTGCATGATTAAAAACAACAACAAAAAAAAACAAATATATATATATATATACATTTTGACGTTTGCATCACAAACCCATCTCCACATCTAGGCTTTTCTGGTGTAGTAAACTTGCTTAGTAGCTCACCTGGTACAGCATTGCACTTGTGGTGTGCTTGGGTATAAGTTGGAATAAAACAGCTCAAAACTTGTAGACACAAGCTAAAATTACATGGTTGCTTAAAAAATGCATTTTTATTTTTTGTTTACTCTTGTAAATGCCATTAGTTTAGGGTAGTGGTTAGTGTAACTGTTACATTATTTTTAGTCATGATAGAGCATTACCTTTTAGTGCCACACACCAGACATTTAATTCCGAACTGCCGTGTTACTTACAACAATAAAACGTAATAAAACATTGCCAGATTCATATGCAGTTTTAGCTCCACTCACTGGACATTTTACTTATTTTACTTTGCAAGAAGCAATGTATTGTCATTTTGAAGAAATGTCGCCACAGGCACATGTTTCCAATGATTCCAATGAGTGTCATTCTTTGCCATTCATATTTTGAAACTTATGTGTTAGCACAAAGAAATGTTAATGAATGCGCTTGTCTGATATTCTGTGGTATTATGTCTTCTGGAAGGTCACCAAAAAATTTTTATGCAAATCTGAATCTAAATTGAATGCAAATTTAATGCAAAACGTCAGCCCCTGTTTACTGCAAGGACAAAAAGGCCTGAGTTATACAAGATCTCAGAGAATAAGCCATCTCTTTCATTTGTAGCTTCTTTTTTCCTTTTCTCTCTTGTTTGTTTTTAATATTAATTTTGAATTTAAGTCACAGCGGTGCTTGGATGTTGATTAATTTTTATTTTATTTTGCATTCAAAGCTGCATTAGTTGCCACTGATGAACACTGTTGAGATAAAATCACAGTAAGAGATGACAGTGGGTCGCACAGATACTTACAAAGAGAGAAAAGCACATTATCACTATGTCATTGGTGTTCATGTAGATTTTACAGCAACTGACATGTTTGCACAAGAACGAAATAAACAATAAACAGGCCATACAATTTCATATTCCTTTGATATTCATGTAAAAACTCTGGGATGTTTGTGCCTTAGTACTACCATGAAACCGAATTTATATCTTCATGAGTAATGGTGTGATTAGAAAAATTGTTTATATTTGTTCTGAATACTGATGTGTAGTTTCCTGGGAAGAGTGCACCAAAGCTCTTATCCATTCGGGTTATTTTCTACATACCCATAAAATAAATTAAATTGTTTGCCACTATATATGATGGTCAGACTGTCTGACTGACATAGTGCTGTTTGTTCCAAACGCAGCTGAAACATTAAAATCAAAACTTTTTTTTTGTACCCAAATATGTGCAAATACGTCTAAAAATAAACCATTCATAGGCTGACTTTCCTCCAAGTCTTTGTTCTGATTGTTGCTGCTAGGGCAAAATTTCACATTGCAGCTTTAAACTACTAACAAATTTGCAAATTTAGCTTGCAAGGTAGCATTAGTTATTTATCATAGCAAAATTGAAGTTGAGTTGCAATATGGAGCTTGACAAGGCCAATACGAGTATAAATGCTGAAAAAGACTGTAAGAGAAACTTCTGTTTGAACCAGCTTTTGTATATTTATGTCCGAGAGTGTGACAAAAAATCCATCAAATAATGTCAGAAATATCACAACATTCATTTAAACGGGAAGTTAACAGCACAATGCAGTTGAACAGGATGTGAGAAATTTATAAAAAATGCATGCATGATCATGCAAACACAAAATATGGTTGTAGGTGAAGGAGAAATTTGTAATGGAAGGATGTATTTTAGTCAAAGGTAGACAAATTGAATAAAAGTGTGACTAAAGATAAGGCAATATCAATTTGCACTGTGTAATTTCTTCTGTGTATATTTGATTTGGCATCTCCCTGTAGTTAAGACTGTAATCTCTCCCCCTCTTTTAACCACTCGTTTGGTACCACAGGAACATATTTACACAAGGACAAGCATTTTCATTTATCACCTTTATGGTAGAGGTCTGAAAAACGGCAGATTGCAAGGAATGCTCATAAACATAAATGCAGGTGAGAGACGGCTGATAGCAACGGCACAATTAAGGCACTTTGATTCAGCATTCTCTGCAGTGTAGAAACATGAGCTAAAATATGTTTCCATGACAAAATTTCAAGCAAGTTATACGTTTGTCTGTTGTCCTATTAGACCTGTTGAGTCATCAGCTCAGGTTCATTCCTACAAGAAAAAGAACATGGTTACAGAAAAAAAAAATCTGATAAGCAGTCATTTGGGTAAATAACTTAGAGCTTTTAGGAAATGTGAAATGTATAATATTTAAAATGTTACAATACTTACTATCTTAGTTTAAAATGCAAATACAACTGAATATAAACTGGAAAGGGCACTCATTTGCTTGAGATTAGCTTCAAATTCCTCACTCTTCCTGCATAGCAACATTGACTCAACCAATGGCACAAGTTTGGGGTGGGGCTATTTGTTTTGACCAACCAATAGTAGATGGTAGCATTGTTTGGAAACCATTTTTGAAAACAATCATTCTTTGACTAATTAGATGATAGACATATTAATCAGAGGTTTTAGCAACCTAGACTGATTTAAAAAAAAACAAAAAAAAACACTAGAGACAATAAAAAACCAACAACTTTTATTCCCTTTCCCTTTCAAAATTATGATTAAAGGGCAAATTATAAATTAATAAAGACTCATTTTCATGCGGTTTCTTGTACAAAACTGTTATGACCTCAGAACAATTTTAGCATAGTGCATGATTAAAAACAACAACAAAAAAAAACAAATATATATATATATATACATTTTGACGTTTGCATCACAAACCCATCTCCACATCTAGGCTTTTCTGGTGTAGTAAACTTGCTTAGTAGCTCACCTGGTACAGCATTGCACTTGTGGTGTGCTTGGGTATAAGTTGGAATAAAACAGCTCAAAACTTGTAGACACAAGCTAAAATTACATGGTTGCTTAAAAAATGCATTTTTATTTTTTGTTTACTCTTGTAAATGCCATTAGTTTAGGGTAGTGGTTAGTGTAACTGTTACATTATTTTTAGTCATGATAGAGCATTACCTTTTAGTGCCACACACCAGACATTTAATTCCGAACTGCCGTGTTACTTACAACAATAAAACGTAATAAAACATTGCCAGATTCATATGCAGTTTTAGCTCCACTCACTGGACATTTTACTTTGAAAGTGTTGCAAGAAGCAATGTATTGTCATTTTGAAGAAATGTCGCCACAGGCACATGTTTCCAATGAGTCTGGGTTGAGTCATTCTTTGCCATTCATATTTTGAAACTTATGTGTTAGCACAAAGAAATGTTAATGAATGCGCTTGTCTGATATTCTGTGGTATTATGTCTTCTGGAAGGTCACCAAAAATTTTTTATGCAAATCTGAATCTAAATTGAATGCAAATTTAATGCAAAACGTCAGCCCCTGTTTACTGCAAGGACAAAAAGGCCTGAGTTATACAAGATCTCAGAGAATAAGCCATCTCTTTCATTTGTAGCTTCTTTTTTCCTTTTCTCTCTTGTTTGTTTTTAATATTAATTTTGAATTTAAGTCACAGCGGTGCTTGGATGTTGATTAATTTTTATTTTATTTTGCATTCAAAGCTGCATTAGTTGCCACTGATGAACACTGTTGAGATAAAATCACAGTAAGAGATGACAGTGGGTCGCACAGATACTTACAAAGAGAGAAAAGCACATTATCACTATGTCATTGGTGTTCATGTAGATTTTACAGCAACTGACATGTTTGCACAAGAACGAAATAAACAATAAACAGGCCATACAATTTCATATTCCTTTGATATTCATGTAAAAACTCTGGGATGTTTGTGCCTTAGTACTACCATGAAACCGAATTTATATCTTCATGAGTAATGGTGTGATTAGAAAAATTGTTTATATTTGTTCTGAATACTGATGTGTAGTTTCCTGGGAAGAGTGCACCAAAGCTCTTATCCATTCGGGTTATTTTCTACATACCCATAAAATAAATTAAATTGTTTGCCACTATATATGATGGTCAGACTGTCTGACTGACATAGTGCTGTTTGTTCCAAACGCAGCTGAAACATTAAAATCAAAACTTTTTTTTTGTACCCAAATATGTGCAAATACGTCTAAAAATAAACCATTCATAGGCTGACTTTCCTCCAAGTCTTTGTTCTGATTGTTGCTGCTAGGGCAAAATTTCACATTGCAGCTTTAAACTACTAACAAATTTGCAAATTTAGCTTGCAAGGTAGCATTAGTTATTTATCATAGCAAAATTGAAGTTGAGTTGCAATATGGAGCTTGACAAGGCCAATACGAGTATAAATGCTGAAAAAGACTGTAAGAGAAACTTCTGTTTGAACCAGCTTTTGTATATTTATGTCCGAGAGTGTGACAAAAAATCCATCAAATAATGTCAGAAATATCACAACATTCATTTAAATGGGAAGTTAACAGCACAATGCAGTTGAACAGGATGTGAGAAATTTATAAAAAATGCATGCATGATCATGCAAACACAAAATATGGTTGTAGGTGAAGGAGAAATTTGTAATGGAAGGATGTATTTTAGTCAAAGGTAGACAAATTGAATAAAAGTGTGACTAAAGATAAGGCAATATCAATTTGCACTGTGTAATTTCTTCTGTGTATATTTGATTTGGCATCTCCCTGTAGTTAAGACTGTAATCTCTCCCCCTCTTTTAACCACTCGTTTGGTACCACAGGAACATATTTACACAAGGACAAGCATTTTCATTTATCACCTTTATGGTAGAGGTCTGAAAAACGGCAGATTGCAAGGAATGCTCATAAACATAAATGCAGGTGAGAGACGGCTGATAGCAACGGCACAATTAAGGCACTTTGATTCAGCATTCTCTGCAGTGTAGAAACATGAGCTAAAATATGTTTCCATGACAAAATTTCAAGCAAGTTATACGTTTGTCTGTTGTCCTATTAGACCTGTTGAAAGACCTTTTACTTTCTTAAACATCATGAACATTAACTGGTCAGCTGGATCTATTACATTGTATGAGTCCTGCTTGCAACCTCTACTGAGAGAGGATCACATGTACAGAAATGAGTGCTCATGCACTGCATATTCACTTGGTGAATCACGCTCAAATAAATTAATAGTCTAAAGGTGCAAGTATGAGGTTGATGACAATATTCTCCCCTCAATTAACAGTGAATCAAACACTTGGAGCTGCAATTAGCAGCAGAGAGTCTGCACTCCCTAGGCTGTCAATCTTGTCAGCCACTAAAATAACTAACAAACCGTCTATTAAACAAAAAGCTTAACTAAAAATATAAACATACAGGATATGCATTGCCTGAAGCGTGATCAAGAATTATAGCCATGCTACTGCTGGACATTTTCTAGGTGTGCGGTCTCAGTTGGCTGACGTGAAGCCTGAACAGAAGATAATGATAACTCGTCTATCTTTAAACAATGATGAGAACTAATAATTATTTCTGCACACTGTACCACCTGGCCCCCTTTGTCAGTGTTTATCTTCTTTGCATGGAATCCCAAATAAATGACCAGGTGGCAGTCTGCAGATTTTCCAAATTGTAGGACAAACACTAACATCTATATTTTATCACTTGCTTATATTAAACAGAACTGCTTATGGGTTTGCTTATGTGATTCACTGTGCTTTTCACAATGACAAATCTTTGAACCTAATCAGGTCAGCTCATGCATTATAATTAAAACAATTAGTATACACGTATACTATATAGTAAGACGTCGCATCACTGTTGGCTTCACACTGAACGACTATCTGGGGTAGATACATTCTCTCAGATCGCGTCTTTGATAATTCACACTGCGTGATTGTCACTCGCGTGAACGAGCACCGATTTGCCTCCGATTTCAGGCATTTGTCAGCGATTTTGCAAAACCTGTCGGCGAGTGAAAAATCGGGCTAAAATCGTGCGGTGTGAACTCGGCATTAGGTTAAGTATAGAATCCTAAAAAATGACCCCTACTTAATAAGAATCACATAATGAAGTGTAGTAAAATACTTGAAGACTGATTAAAAGTCTAAAAGTCACTCGTTTTTATAAAGTAACACTGTCCATGGGCTAAAATCGTGCAGTGTGAACTCGGCATGAAGCGTGCCTTGACTTTTCTGGAGGCTCATTGAGATGAATGGGGGAAAGTCATACTTCGGTCCATAGACTTTCTACGGTGACCCTAATGCCGAGTTCACACTGCATGATTTTCAAAGACGTCGCATCACTAGTTCTTGTAATAAATCCCGCCTCTTGTTTTCATGCGAGCTCTCCGTCTGAGTGAAGAAAATAGGTGCATTTGACTTGAAGCACGGCTACAGATGGCAGTCAACGTGAGTAGCCGCTTGCAATCGGGGGCGGAGTTGAAAACGGAGCTGTCAAGCCGGACATTTCTGCTCCCGTTAGTGATGCTCTCGCGGTGTTGGCATACTCTATCACAGATGAAGTGAATTAAATGCATTATTTGTCAAATATACAGACGTTTCAGAAACGTTTTCATGAGCAACAGATATACTGATTATATACTGCTTAATACAACGCCATCTGTTCAAGAATAAAGTTCAACGTAAATATATACTATTTAAATACTAATAAAGTGGGGGAATATATGCTTTCATCAGTGTTTTATGATAAACGTGACTCAATATAACATTGCGACTACAGTAAAAAAGCTTTTACTGTTCTAAAAACACAGATTTGTGGCTATTATTGGAATTGAAAAGGTTAGAATAATCCCGAAACACACGTGATAGTTGTCATGCGGTGAATCTGGCCAATCGTGAAACAGCTGTGTCGTCATCAGCCCTCCTGCAGTCGCTCTGAAAAAGCTGCGCCAGCTGAGTCAGCCGGCTGCTCTCGAAACGCTATCGCGGTACTTTCATGCCACACGTGACAGTGACGTAGCGTCGGCGCCGGTTCAAGTCGGACAAAATTTCTAACCGGCATGCACTGCTTCAAGTCAGCCGCCGATCGGTCTGCGGCATGAAGTCGAACGCACCTTATATGTGTGTGTGTGTGTGTGTGTGATTTTTCATTATTAATGACAGCAAAGTATCACTAAAAGTAGTCATTATGTTTTATGTTTATATTCGTGTGCACTACATATACTGTATTTTACTTTATTTTACACTATATATACTTTTTTTTTTTGAGCTGGTGGCAATGCATTCTGGGATTGTGTAATCCACTGCCTTATATTTTGGCCACGAAACACGTGAAAGTCAGCAGGCCGTGTAATATTGCTGCTGCTCACATTAGGGAGCTGTAGACTGATCTCATATTCATACAGGATGAATTCATCTAGATAAGCTACCTCAAGTGACTCAATATAACATTGCGACTACAGTAAAAAAGCTTTTACTGTTCTAAAAACACAGATTTGTGGCTATTATTGGAATTGAAAAGGTTAGAATAAACCCGAAACACACGTGATAGTTGTCATGCGGTGAATCTGGCCAATCGTGAAATGGCTGTGTCCTCATCAACGCTCCTGCAGTCACTCTGAAAGTGTCAGTCAGCCGGCTGCTCTCGAAACGCTATCGCGGTACTTTGATGCCACACCTGACAGTGACGTGGCGTCGGCGCCGGTTCAAGTCGGACAAAATTTCTAACCGGCATGCACTGCTTCAAGTCAGCCGCCGATCGGTTTGCGCGGCGCCGCATCAAGTCGAACGCACCTAATGATGGCGTTATTGACTAATTATAAATCAAGTAAACAACTCTCCCGCTTAGATATCACTACTTTGTGTCACGTCAAAATAAAACTTGAAATGGTCTGAAAACGTGATGACTGCATCAGTTTTTAGTGAGCATTCAGGGTGATGAAATGAAAGTTATATCATCGTGTCTGTGGCAGTGTTTACAGAGCTTTTATGACGATGACCCGAAATAAGTTGACTATTAAAAAGAACAGCTGAACATCAGTTCACAAATAAAAAAATATTGGTAACATTTTACAATAAGGTGTCATTTAATGAGTTAACTAACATGAACAAACAATGAACATATATTACAGTATTTATTCATCTTTGTTTACATTAGTTAATACAAATACAGTTGTTCATTGTTAGTTCATGTTAGTTCACAGTGCATAAGCTAACGTTAACACACACAACTTTTGATTTTAATAATGCATTAGTAAATGTTGAAATATAATATATACTGCCTTTAGTTCTAAATATAAAAATACATAAAAACACTATGAAATGTATAATTAGTATTAAAATATAAAATAAAATAAAAATATTAATAAAATACAAAATAGAAGTATATTTGTTCTCTTTTTATGTAATATTTATATATAAACATATATGTGTATATACAAAACTGCCTCCCCATTTTAAAACACCACCGCACACCACTGATATATATAGGCTTGAAGGACCAGCACCACATCCTCTTGTACCACTGTTTGAAGAATTTATTTTCCAGAATCTGGCAGTAAGTTTTGTGAGTTCATTTTTAGTCCATCTCGAAATTTTATCTGTAGAAGATAACCTGCTTAATAATTATGCACACCTGAATAAAAGGCGTTTTTCACTTCCAGCCTTCATGAGCAATGATATATAGGTTATAAGTGATTAAATACAAGATTAATAGTAGTTATTAAGATTGATGTTGCTTGGAATTGGTAAAATGTGCTTGGAAAAAAAATATAATCAGAATATCAACTTGCATAATAATTATGCATGCACTGTATTTTCCCTGTTTTGGTTACCAGTGACTTTCACTGCATTAACAAAAATACTGAGATGTTTCTCAGATTATCTTCTTTTATGTTCCATACTTTGTTAGGTCATTGTAGCCTAAACATTTAACAAAATAATAGCTTTAAATTATCTTTTGGGGGTATTTTCACAGCCAAATTTAGTTTGCGATTTAGTTAATCGCAGCACCCTGTAATTAATTAGTTTAAAATTTTTAATCGAATGGCATCTCGTGTGTGGCTTCTTTGCTTGGAATCCCAAATAAATGACCAGGAGACAGTCTGCAGATTTTCCAACATGTAGGACAAACACTAATATATATATTTTATCACTTGCTTATATTAAACAGAGCTGCTTATGGGAAAAGCTATTTATAAAGTTACAAAATATATCTTTTTTTTCAGATAAAATGCTGTTCATGTTACTTTCTATTCATAGAAAAAAAACGTTCTATTCCTATTTATTTGTAAAAAAAAAAAAAAAAAAAATGATAGTTAATCGCAGCACCCTGTAATTAATTAGTTTAAAATTTTTAATCGACTGACAGCCCTAACATATATATATATATATATATATATATTAGGGCTGTCAG
>NW_015656630.1:3048452-3053934 GCF_001515625.1 Sinocyclocheilus rhinocerous
CATTTATATATGCATTTATTACTCAAAGTTAACGTTCTTACAAAAAGAGCAGTGAAAGAATGTAACTCACATTCTGCAGGTGAATCATGGTACAAAGTAGAAACTCCTGATTCCTGCATGAGCTGGTGTTCACAGCACTGCAACAGCGAGATAATGCTTGTCTGTTTGCGTTTGTGTGTCTTTCAGTGCTTCTGCCCTCTGTTTACTTTTTGCCTCCTTTTTTTTTTGTTTCACACCTCTACTTTCCCTCCCAGTGTCTCCCACTCCCTCTGTCACTCTTAGTATTTACAATCTGTTATGAAATTAACATTATCTTATCACTATACACACTCACTTACAGTAGTTCTCTTTTTCTCACGGGACAACATGCTACTGTTTTAGACAGATACGCAACTGAGGTAAACATGGATAAATACATAATCTCCTTTTCTTGATCCTGTTATCATTGATCTGCTGATCTTCAAACTGATTTATAGGAAACATTTAGCAGGAGGGTTAATGGAGTGATCATTGCTGCGGTTGGTGCCCATTTGATGTGCAACAGAGAAGCTGAAGTCTGTGATACAGTATATAATATTTGACCTTCTCATAGAAAGCATGTGCTACCCAATCCAGAAACAACAAAAGAGACCAAAAGAGCTTGATAGAGATATATATAGAATGCTTGATTTGTTACCCCAGAACACCATGAAATGGTAGTATCTTAACAGGTTGCAGCATTTATACTGAAATGTTTTAGGAAAAAAAAGAGTCAAAATTTTGTGAGATATAAACTCAGATTACAAGAAAAGATTACAAGAAAAAAAAAATGGGCAGGGAAAAAAGCGAGATGTAAACTCAGAATTCTGATGGAAAAAAGAGATAAAATTGTAAGATATGAACTCAAATTTGCGAGATACAAATTCTTGCAATTCTGAGTTTCTCAGATATCACAGAAAAAAGTCAGAATTGTGAGAAGAGTCGCAACTACCTTTATTTAAATGTATTTATTTATTATTGTCCCATGGTGGGAATTGGCTTCCATATTTAGGTGCAAGTACAGTTAAGCCTATTTTTGCCACTTGCAGCAAAAAAAAAAAAAAAAAGAAACTCTGTAAGCAAGATTTTAGTTGCATTATCTATTGCAATATTTTATAAAATAATAGGGTAATGAGAGAACTGCTACTCAACCATTGCATGACAAAAGTCCCCCATCAGGATTGATGCAAGTTCCACATATGTGACAGGTATTTAAAAGTTTGGGGTTCAACTTCTGTTTCTTGTGCTGTTTGACTTTAAATGTGAAGCCATTACTCATATATATTCAATTTCATGATGATCATGTTTGTAATAATTGTCAATGGCTGCTTTCCAATAACTATTTTGTTATGTGTGTCTGTTTATAAAGGAAATACTGAAATTCTGTACAGAGCCACAGCTCTTTTATGCAGCAGAAACACAGGCGGTGTGAAAGCACAATTCAGGCCTGCTGTTGCATTTACACTGTTTACACTTATGCACTGCTTACGCACATTGTGTGTTTTTAATCAAAGTGATAAGGATTCCAAGAAAGATTATTCTAATTTATTAATTATTAGTTGATAAGATGTTTGATATGACCTTTAATGATTGACAGGCTCACGGTTATTAGTTGCCCTGCACTTTAGTTTTATCTGTGTAATTAGGGAGCATGCAGTGGACTGATAAGAACATACAATATGTGGTCCTTTATTAAAGACATGAACACACTGATAATTTTCCAGCCTTAAAAGACCTAAAGGAAAGCTGTATCAAGTGTTGATGACACTCGACAGTAAGAAATTATCATCATGCCACTTTATTAAGTCAGATCAACCGATTTGGAAGTATGGGAGTAACAAATTGAAGAATTTGAATAAATCTATTAAGAAGTCAATATACAGAAAAAGGATATTCTTCTGTAATAATATTATATTTTATGATATATATATATATATATATGCGGGTCAAAGACAAAAAAGGGTTTACCAAATAATCATAAAAATGTCAATTTTACAATAAGGTTAAATTTAACAAAATTAGTTAATGCATTGGGTATCATGCTAACACTTTAAAATAGGCTCCATTTGTTAGTTAACTATATTATTATTTGAACTAACAATGAAAAATGCTTCTAAACTACTTATAAATCTTAGTTAATGTTAACTGCAATATTTACTAGAACATTATAAAATCAAGCATTTTATCTGTTAATTATTTAATAGATCTGAGATAACATTTTTAATAACATGTGTAGCGAATCAGCTCATGGGGAAATATGAATAATTAATCATAACTATACTTTAAAAAAAAAAATAAATACATTTAAAAAAAGATTAATAAATATTGTAACAAATGTTAGTTAATGTTAATGCGTGAACCTTATTTTAAAGTGTTACCGATATCTAAACTAGCAAAGCCTTTAATGACTTTAAAATCTAGGTTAATGTTATTTTATATTATATTTAACTATAAATCATGTTAGTTAATAATACATTAACTAATATTAATTTATGCAACTTGAAATAGTAAAATGCATTATACAGAAAAAAAAAAGTAAAATATATTCATGGTTAGTTCTCAAAGTTTACTTTAATTACCAAATTACAACCAATGCAAATATTAGACCTATAATATATTAAGTTTAATATAATATTTACAAATCTACAGACTTTAATTTTTAATTTGGGTAATATTTAGGTGAATGATAGTGCAAGACTTTTTAATGTCTTTTTGTTACTTGTGTCAGTCAGGCAAGTCAATGCCTGAAACAAATGTCAATGACATTTCTAGATTTACAGAAAACATACAAGCTTTCATCAAGTTGCAGAAGACCTTCAATCAGTTTGCAGACAAATACCTGGCAATACTGTGAAAGAGCTAAAAGCAGCTTCATACAGCATCTGAACACCTATGGCACTCTGCAAATGATTGTGTTTGCATCTAATGATTCGCATTTCGGCATCTACGTTGCAGGGGTTTGTGTTGTTTGAAGGATGTTTCCTGTCAGCGGGATTATTTTCGCTCTGTGCCTCTTCTGGGCCAATTAACAGGGATTCAAAATATCTTCTGGTGCTTAGATCCTGTCTATGTATATCATTCTCATCTGAGCATGTGTGTGTGCGCGAACAGGCCAGAAGGAGCCTCTACTCTTTGCTTGTCATTAACCAGCCCAAACACGAGCAGTGACGTCTCTGTGCTAAGCTCGATGTCAAGGGTCTCCAGTCACGTCTGTTCTCTGATCTTCCTGTCCAGAGTCACCTAGCAACTCCAGACCTCCACGACCTCTTGTACTGCTCAAAGAGTGGGCTGCAAAGATGAACAGCTGAATCGAGATGATATTAAGATGGAGAACAAACAGCGAAATTAGGTTGTCAACTCAATAGCAAGTCTTTAGCTGTTTGTTGTTCCATCATGATGGAATATTCTGAGTAAATAAATTAAAGGCTTTTACCAAAGGTGAGAGAGGAGAGAGTTTCCTCCTGTGCTTGTTTAACGCGATTAAAGCTGTTATTGAGTCACATTCTTCTGTATCCGATGCCTTGTTATAGAGAACTAAAGTTTCTCTGTGCAAGCAAAGCTTCTGTCAAAGAAATTCTTCCTTGGAGGTGATGTGTGTAATTTTTTTGAAGTTAAAATACATTCTCCCATTCCGGCTTAACGTGCAGAGACAAATTTACGTAAGCCGTTTGTAAGTTGATTTCCCCCAAAAGTGTAAACACTGCGGTTCTGTGGCTCTTTCTGCATTGCTCATTTGTTTGTGCAGGCCGACACAGCAACATTGCTCAACCAATGCCATCCAAATGATGTCTGAAAGACAGGGAAAGTGTGTGCGAAACCTCATTTTCAATTCAGTTTTGTGCCACTAATGTTGCAAAAAATAACAATGCATCTTTTATCTTTTGTGTAACCCAATTTTACAAAGTAAAACAAGAAAACGTCTCAGGTTACTTATGTAACCATGGTTCCCTGAGTAGGGAACGAGACACTGCATGCTCTAGGGGTCGCTATGGGGAACGCCTCGTCGTGACCCGTGTCTGAAGCATACATTGAAAAAACACCAACAACACGTTGGCCGGCGACAGCCCATGACATCACTACCGGTGCGATTATAGTATAAATAGGCGCCGGGAGAACATGTCATTCACTTCTTCGTCTGAACGGAGCTTTTCATTAAAATACGCTCGCAATGAACGCGGATTGCCCCCTCAAGGACATCGCGTGCGTGCACTTTGCCCAAACAAACAACGCAGAGATCGTGTGTGTCATCAGGTGTCAAATAACGACGAGGCAGATGCACACACCATCTAAACGCTTTGCTAGTGTTCGCCATAACGATAGGAATGTAGATCGCTCTTACCACGGAATTGCACGCTTCAAACAAAACGGTCAGTGAAGACGAAGAAGAGAATGACATGTTCTCCCGGCGCCTATTTATACTATAATCGCACCGGTAGTGATGTCATGGGCTGTCGCCGGCCAACGTGTTGTTGGTGTTTTTTCAATGTATGCTTCAGACACGGGTCACGGCGAGGCGTTCCCCATAGCGACCCCTAGAGGACGCAGTTCGACGTTCCCTTGAAAGGGAACTGCTGTTTTGTAAGGCACCTTGGATAAAGGGTATGTGTTTAAAGGGACGTTTCTTTTTTTCTTTCTTTTTTTTATAAACTATAGCTTCCAAAACAATTAATCTTTAGCCTTTAGAAAGCAGAATGAAATAGTAATATTATTAATTTGGGTAAATATGCATGTAAAAATATAGTAAAAATAGTTAATATATTTTTAAATCATTCAGAAATCAGTTAGTGAGGCTCAAAAAAGAAAAAGCCTACAAACTCAAATGACTGCCTAAGCAGAGCTCTGGAGAGCGGAGGCTTCAGCAGAATGACTCCCCTACACTCTCAAGCGAGAGGAGGCCAAACCTACTCGGCATAAAGACTGTCTAAAATGGCGGCCCTACAGAGGGCCGAACACTTGATTCTAAGTCTAGCTGGAGCTCAGGTGAGCGGAGGCCTCAGCAGAATGACTCTCTTAAGCGAGAGGAGGCCAGACCTACCTAACATAAAGACCGTTTATCAAGGGCCTCAAAAAGGGCCGTACACTTGATGTCACCATGTAGATGGTGCTCCAGTGAGTGGTCTAAGTGGGACTAACTATCAAGGCGGCCTACAGAAGGCCGAACACCTTAACTGTCTAACTGGAGCTCAGGTAAGCGGAGGCCTCAGCAGAATGACTCTCTTAAGCGAGAGGAGGCCAGACCTACCTAACATAAAGACCGTTTATCAAGGTGGCCTCACAGAGGGCCGAACACATCTAATTGGAGCTCGGGTGAGCGGAGGCCTCAGCAGAACGACTCCCTAAGCGAGAGGAGACCAGACCTACTCAACAAAGACTGTTTATCAAGGCGGCCCCCAAAAAAGGGCCGAACACTCGATTCCAAGTCTAGCCGGAGCTCAGGTGAGCGGAGGCCTCAGCAGAACGACTC
>NW_015656630.1:3057484-3058344 GCF_001515625.1 Sinocyclocheilus rhinocerous
GGCCCCACAGAGGGCCGAACACTTGATTCCAAGTCTAGCTGGAGCTCAGGTGAGCGGAGGCCTCAGCAGAACGACTCTCTAAGCGAGAGGAGACCAGACCTACTCAACATAAAGACTGCCTCAACATAAAGACTGTCTACCAAGGCGGCCCCACAGAGGGCCGAACACTTGATTCCAAGTCTAGCCGGAGCTCAGGTGAGCGGAGGCCTCAGCAGAACGACTCCCTAAGCGAGAGGAGACCAGACCTACTCAACAAAGACTGTTTATCAAGGCGGCCCCCAAAAAAGGGCCGAACACTCGATTCCAAGTCTAGCCGGAGCTCAGGTGAGCGGAGGCCTCAGCAGAACGACTCCCTAAGCGAGAGGAGACCAGACCTACTCAACAAAGACTGTTTATCAAGGCGGCCCCCAAAAAAGGGCCGAACACTCGATTCCAAGTCTAGCCGGAGCTCAGGTGAGCGGAGGCCTCAGCAGAACGACTCTCTAAACGAGAGGAGACCTGACCACACTCAACGCTAGACACCGTTAGTGAGGCTCACGATAGAGCCTACATGCTAATAGTACTGTCTAAGCGGAGCTCTAGGGAGCGGAGTACACTGCCTAACGACTCAAAGCTGGAGTACTAAGCTAGGAGTACTGACCATGCTCCTAAGTGCCTAACAGAGCTCTAGGGAGCAAGCACTCAACATACCAACCCTCTAAAGCAAGGGGAGTGCAACCACCCACCCTTATGGATCAGCGTACTCAGTACGAAGACCTCAAGTGAGGGGAGTACTCAAAAGCTCGACCTAAGAGCGACTTATCAAGGAGGCCCACAAGAGCCTAACAACCTAAAACAGCCACAGAGCTCTGTTGAAAAAA
>NW_015656630.1:3058584-3059103 GCF_001515625.1 Sinocyclocheilus rhinocerous
TTATACACAGTTCCTATTCTGTAAAATAAAATAAACCCAAAAAGGAATTCTGAAAGAGAAAGCACTCCTCGTCAGATTCCTTCCATGCCCCGCCTACAATCCCCGTGATCGGTCTGATTAACTGCCTCAGCAGCCGCGAGACCCGAAACGCGGGAAACGCGGGTTCAATTCTCAAAGAGAATCAGGCATAGAGGCATTCTCAACGCGATCACATCTCGCAGCGTTCGCAGCGTGCGTCGAGAGCCAAACACACTCTGTTCAAACACTAAATTCTCTCAAGAATCAGGCAAGAACAGAAACCGCCGCGAATGCATCGCATTAAGCTTGTTCAACTCCCTCGAGAGGCGAACGCGCTCGTGCAAACGCTGACAAAAACTCGAGTACAGACCTCTGCTCTAGTAGTTCCGCGAATGCAAACAGTGAGCGCATCCTTATCCCTCGTGAGTCAAACGCATGTGCTTCCGTACACAAGGCTTGAAGACAAAGAAGAGGATGACGTTTTCCGCAGGTGCTCTTTTA
>NW_015656630.1:3059632-3060785 GCF_001515625.1 Sinocyclocheilus rhinocerous
AAACGAGAGGAGACCTGACCACACTCAACGCTAGACACCGTTAGTGAGGCTCACGATAGAGCCTACATGCTAATAGTACTGTCTAAGCGGAGCTCTAGGGAGCGGAGTACACTGCCTAACGACTCAAAGCTGGAGTACTAAGCTAGGAGTACTGACCATGCTCCTAAGTGCCGAACAGAGCTCTAGGGAGCAAGCACTCAACATACCAACCCTCTAAAGCAAGGGGAGTGCAACCACCCACTCTTATGGATCAGCGTACTCAGTACGAAGACCTCAAGTGAGGGGAGTACTCAAAAGCTCGACCTAAGAGCGACTTATCAAGGAGGCCCACAAGAGCCTAACAACCTAAAACAGCCACAGAGCTCTGTTGAAAAAAACACTAGGAACTGCGATCTCAGCATAGCGACCCTCAAAGGTTTGGGGGGGGGAGCTACCAGGCTCATGAACAGCTGATCAGGGAGGCTCACAGAGAGCCTCAAAAACCCTGAAATAACTGCAAATAAAAATACTGGGGAGCAGAGTGCTCAGTATACCTCTCTCGGCGAGAGGAGCAGAAATCATGCTCAACCTAAATATTCACGTACCTGGGCTGAGAGGATGAGGAAGAAAGCACTCCTCGTCAGATTCCTTCCATGCCCCGCCTACAATCCCCGTGATCGGTCTGATTAACTGCCTCAGCAGCCGCGAGACCTGAAACGCAGGTGAGAGGCGCTCAATTCTCAAAGAGAATCAGGCATAGAGGCATTCTAAACGCGATCACATCTCGCAGCGTGGCTAATCTCCGTCGAGAGCCAAACACACTCTGTTCAAACACTAAATTCCTTTTTCAAAAAACACTTAAAAATTTAAACAGATGGTTTTATCCAAAGCAACCTAAGCTGGTCTGACACGTTCCCCTGAAGCAGCATGAGGTTACATGTCTGGTCCAGGGGCAAAACGTTGATACAGCAGGACTGCGATTTCATTGGCTCTTCAACGGTTGGTTCATCCTTACATCTTTGCCACATTGACACCAAAAGTACAACCTCTCCGGAAACAGCTTGGAGCCGTGAGCACAAAGCTATCATCATGCCCTCTGCCTGTCAGGACCTTTCCTTGAATATTTCAAGATATTTAGAGCAGCAAAATTAGTGAGCTGACTGATTTCAGATCA
>NW_015656630.1:3060795-3075742 GCF_001515625.1 Sinocyclocheilus rhinocerous
TTTTTTTTTTTTTTTTTGCGTGTCAGTATATCTGTACGTGTAGATGTAAGTGTGTAAGCTGTGGCCCTTCGCTGCAATCTGTCATATCATATACTCATTCTACGGAATACCGACCTTATATCTCCAGAGACACATGCTGCTCTGATCTGCACCCCCCTCTGGAGAGCCCCACCGGGAGAAGAAAGGAGAGAGTTAGTGCACCCTTGTGTCCCACCCCCACTAAAACACAAGCTCCCCTGGGAGGGGTCAGAGAAAACGTGGCCCGTCATACATTGTCTCCAAGCCTCCTCCATCAGAGTTACAGAAGCACGTCTGCTTCCTTTTTTAGGAGAAGTGATAGGAAGGGGCTGTTCTACTTTTAAGATCAGCAGAGAGAGAGAGAGAGAGAGAGAGAGAGAGAGAGAGAGAGAGATAAAAGCAAAGAAGAGGGGAAAGAGAAAGAACAGAAAACTACAATAGGACTGAACAGGGAGAAGGGGACACTTCATATTTCCCCTGCACATACTGTACAATATTTATTTAATTACTCACCCGGCATATTGCCAATATATAAATACATACACATACCTTTCAAATGTTTGAGGTCAGTAAGATTTTTTTTAAAATATGAAAGATACTTTCCACAAAAAATATTAAGCAGATATGTTTCATAAGCAAATAAGCATATTAGAATGGCTTCTGAAGGATCATGTGAAATTGAAGACTGAAGTACTGATGCTGAAAATGGAAAATTCTTTGCATCACAGGAATAAATTCTAAAATATATTAACATAGAAAACAGTTAATTTAAAATGTAATAACATTTCACAATATTACTATTTTTATCGTATTTCTGGTCAAGTAAATGCAGCCTTTGTGAGAATAAGGCTTCATTCAAAAACAACCCCAAACTTTTGTAAGGCAGCATGTACAGTATACTTGTTGTAAATGCTGACAGTCATGCCAATAATAATGCTTTGTTGACTTCTGAGATACAGTAAAGAGAGTGAGTGAGAGAGAAAGGATCCATGTTTACCTGTGTCTACACTTCACTGCACATCTTCTGACTAACAGACCAACAAACAGGAACACATCATCTGACCACAGTTCAGTCCACTAATAGCCTTGGGTAATTTTGACCCATATTTTTAAGCAATTCCAAAGAAATTTGTGCAGGATGCAGCTGGAATTTTTGTAGTAGGATTTTTAATAATGGAGCTTAATTTTAGATTCCAATTTATTGGAAAACAAAAAATATGCATACATTGTCAGCAAAAAAAGACAAAAAAAAAACCGTCAAAAAATTGCACATATAGGGGAAAAACAGCTTATCACTGGGGCTGTACCCACATTCTTTACCCCTAAATGCTGCATATTAATACCTGAGAGTAGTGATATGTACTCTTATGGTACTATTATAAACCTTAGGGGTAATGACGGTACAAAGGTGTCCCTTTGAGGGTACTGGCCCAGTGACAAACTGGGTTTATGATGTAGGTTTATTGTAAGTTTTATGATGCCAAGATAAAACTCCCTTATTGGACATCAAACAGAAAAAAAAATACTACAGCTTCTAGTTCACTAAGAAAAGATGGTCCAACTATTATAACAGCAGATGTGCTACCTACTTTGGATATGGGTCTTGTAGGACTTTCTTCTTAATTCCACTTTCTTCAGTGACCTTGGTGTAGCTGGTCAGATCTGTTTTGATATCATCACATGTGTATTGCAAAAACAAGGCTTGCTCCTCCACTAGTAACTTGCAATTTTATGTTTCAACCACAGATGGTGATAGAGAGCCTAGAATTCTGTAGTATTCTTCCTTTAAAATTATCTGTAATCTGGAAGTCATATTTGTACTGTTTCTGATGCTGATTACTGTCACTTAAACTGTTTTTATTCTCAAATATTTCAGGGTTTGTATAATGAACATTAGCAAACATTAGCACTCAGGTACATGGCCTTTAAACACAACATAGCCTGAAAGTAGACTGTTAGTGTTAACAATAAATTATTCATTTTTTAATCTAAACCATATATTATACATGCAAACTGAAGATTAAACTAGCATACAACATTATAAAAGTGACCTCATCTTGCTGACAAACACACGCAGACTTGCTTAGTAATGCTGCCCTTTCTGGTTTGTTTTGTTCCAGAGCCACTGGCCTGTAGGAGTGTATTACAACAGCTAAAGGTACTGAACTCGCCTGCTCTCTCGGATGAGGGCTGGCTGTGAGGTCCACTTGCTCTTTGGCATGGCGAGAGAACCCAACCCCTCGAGTGCAGCTGTGGAGAGATGCTGACATTTTGGGCTCCTGTCATATTACACGCACCGCAGAGATTCAGTTTTTTGGGGATACCAAGTTGAAGCAGAATCTAGTCCAAAATAGTGCATTGCCCCTGGCAACAGCTTATTAATCAAAGGAAGCTACCAGGGCATGAATAGCTCTGGAGTGGATTTGTGTTTAAGAGGGTGCTTCTACATATAAAGCTATGAGTGTGTCGGGCAGCCAAACTTTTAATTCATCATAGGTTCTTCATGCTTCGCCACGCTCTTGCAACATGTAATTGTTTGACTCTCAAAGCCTTTTAAGAAAGCCTGTTAGGCCACAGATTGTTTAGGGCTTTGGAGACCTGAAGCATGTGTCCACTTTCCTTTGGGAATGCCAGGAGTGGAGTTCATTGCTTTCAGACCAACCGCCTGTCTGTCCTTATTGTGTATCAGGACAGACGATTGATATACTGTATATTTGGATTGTAATACTGTATGCTACGTGGACAATTAAAAAAAAAGAAAAGAAAAATCACAGTTAAAAAAAATATATATAAAAAAACAATATATATTAACAATAAATAATAATAACAGCAACAACCATAATAATAATAATAATATAATACATAATAGTAATGTTATCATTTCAGGAGGTTAAGTTTTTAAAATGCAAGTTTTTGAATATTGTTTTGCTAAAAGTTTATATATACAGTATATATATATATATATATATAATGTTTATATATTTTATTTATATATACAGTATATATGTAATGTTTGATGTTTGACATGACAAAGCTTAAAATTAACTTTATAGGATATCTTTGTCAAAAGTCAAACAGAGCCATAAGTTATGTCTTTATATAGACATAGATTTAATAATTGTGAATAAAATTTAATATTTAAATATTTCTAAAAACTTTGAAATCGAAGCTCATATCACAGAGGTGCAAAGCAATATGACAAATTACATATATTGCTACCTACAACACTATGACTAAATCAAAAACAGTAAATTAACACTGCTTTGTTATTTCATGTGAAAGTTGCCTATTTATTTTTGGGCATGTGTGTGGAGGAATATAGGCTGGATTTGAAAGAAAAGAGGCAAAACAACCATCTTTGTTGCATAACCTTGAATCTGTGGTTTATTTAGCTCAAATTTAGCCAATGAAGCTCCATATGTCAGTCCCATCACAGTCCTCTGGCTTTAACAGATGATAGCTGTCCATTTTGAAGATCAAAAAGTAAGTGATGAACTATATACTCATAATGTAATGTCCTAAAAAAGCATCTTAAGTGCAAAACCCTTCATAACTAGTCAAGGCAAGCATCATGTTCATTGTAACTGTAGATAAATAGTATAATTAATTTTTAAAGTAAATGTTGTACAATTTCATTTTCCAAGGAAAACTAGTTTCATAATTTAAATCCTCCTGGGTAGTTCAGTCACAGAATGCCATGTAATATTGCTCCATTCCACAAAATATATCAGACTTCCGACTGCATTAGGAGAAAAAGGAGTTGTGACTCCACATACCAGAGGGTTGAGAGTCATGCATGAAAATCAGATACTTGGCATTATGTAGTCATTTCCTTTGGACTTTGTGTGGCAGCCAGCTAAACAGCTTCCTGCATAATTTCTTCCTTTTGATTTTAGCCTTGAACAGGCACTGATTCTGGGGGTGAGCCTGAGACTGAATCTGAGACTGAATCTGAATCGGAGGCAGAATCTGAGGCGTAATCTCAGTCTGGGATTGAATCTGAGATATAATCTGATTTTGAGATTGAATCTGTGGCTGAAACGGAATCTGTGACTGAGATTGAATTTGAGGTTGAATCCGAGACACAATCTGTGGCTGAGCCTGAGGCCGAGACTGAATCTGTGGCTGCGGCTGAGTTTGAGACTGAGACCGAATCTGGCACTGAATCTGAGAAATAATCTGAGGCTGTCTGTGGGTTTGACCCTCAGATTGGCTTTGGGTCATAATGTTCGCATTTAGCTGGTGTAATTTGTGATTCTGAATGAGTGAGGTGAGTAAAGAAAGAGATCCTTCATATCCTTCTCTCCTCTCTGGGCATGATGGGCACAGACTCTGGAGGAGTTCCTTGAATCTTCTCTCCTGTTGACGGAAGTCATACTCCACACTAGTCCAAAGAGTGAATAAGAAAAGCGGGAAAGAGATAAGGGAAAAGGTAGGGGGGACAGAAAAGAGAGCATTCTATATGATTGTTAATGCTTCATAGTTCTTTTTCCCCCTTGGAATTACACGCATTTGCACAACCATTCATTACTCCAGTCTTCAGTGTCACCTTCAGAAATCATTCTAATATGCTGATTTTAGGGCTCAAATAACATTTCCTATTATCACTGTTGAGATTTTTTTTTAGAATTTTGGTTAAAAAGTAAGTCCAAAAGAGCAGCATTATAAATGTATTTACTGTCAGTTTTCAATCAATTTAATCCATCCTTGCCAAAGATTATTAAAGTATTAATGTATTCATTTCTCAAAGGTAGTGTACACATAGTATATGTATTATCAACAAATATATGTTTGTGTGTGTAATTACTAAAATCTGTGCTTTTTCTACTATTATTTTGCGATTATTATACTATACAATACATGAATAATGATAGAATATAATGACAAAAGTAAGTCCAAAAGAGCAGCATTATAAATGTATTTACTGTCACTTTTCAATCAATTTAATCCATCCTTGCCAAAGATTATTAAAGTATTAATGTATTCATTTCTCAAAGGTAGTGTACACATAGTATATGTATTATCAACAAATATATGTTTGTGTGTGTAATTACTAAAATCTGTGCTTTTTCTACTATTATTTTGCGATTATTATACTATACAATACATGAATAATGATAGAATATAATGACAAAAGATTTGTCTAAAAATGTTATTAATAAATGCTAAATTCTTTTTTTAATTATTATTATTAACCTACGGGCGGTGGGAGAAAGTAATAAAACACTGAAGAAGAAAAAATGTGTCTATGGAAATGTGGGAATGTGAATCTAATTGTATTGAATTGGATAACACAATAAAGTACTAAAGTTCATTCCTAAAGGGGTAGTTCACCCAAAACTGAAAATTCTGTCATTTTTTAATCACCTGCCTGTCGTTATAAACCTCTAACCTGACTTTCCTTCTTCTGACGAACACAAAAGAAGATAATTTGAGACACTGTCTTTCTGAAACACCGAGACATTTTTAAAATATCTTCTTTTGCTCTCCACAGAAGAAAGAAGCCTTGCTGGTTGGGAACAATATGAGGTTGAGTAAATGATGACAGAATTGTCAATTTTGGGAGAACTACCCCTTTAAAATGGTTAGTAGTCTCACTGGGTGCTCTCACCTGTAGACAGCACATGCAGTCTTCTGACAGGTGGAACAGTCACTGAGGTCTTGGCCAGTCCGAAAACATCGCCGACTACATAAATAGCAGGCAAGGAAAAAGATTTTAAAAGGCATTGTTTTAGCATGCCTCACATTCACATCCATAAATGCAGTTAGAGCTCATTTATAGCCCTTAGTGACCTACGCTTGGAGATAAAACCAAATGTACATCAAATTAAACTACAACTACCCTTTTCCCTGCACCTCAGCTCTAAAACATTTCTCACAATTACCTTTAACACATCCAGCTCGCCAGTCACACTTGTCTATTATCTGCTAATCTTGGAATAACTCCGTCTCTCACCCTTTGCTGATTGCATGGCTCATCTCCAGGTCCTGGATGACGTTGAGCAGAGTTGTGACTCTTTCCTTGTTTGACTGCAGACTCGCCTCTACCATCTCTAATCTACACTTAGGGTCCCGCAGACTGACACATTTAGGGGATGCAGGCAGCAACCTTACCGCAGAATCCGGATGGTCGTGCGTTATGGAACAGCGTTCACTTGGGATGGACCCAACTGCTTCAGAACGAGATTCCATCTGTGTCTTTGAGTTCTGGAGACTCCCGTCTTTCTGTACGTGCTCTGTAGGCAAAGTGTCTGAGGGATCCAAAAGTGGGTTTTGATTGGAGGCCACATTCAGGTTCCCATTTACGAATTTAAAAGCTGGTGCTTGTGGAGGTGCAGAGGAAGGTTTAGGAGGTCGACAAGAAGGAGGTGGTTTGTTTGGAGGTTGAAGCGAGTGTTGTGAGCCATTGGTCATTTGACCTTCTGGTTCCACTGCCTTAATATCAGTCTGTTTGTTTGCCTCTGTGTCACTCCAAGATTTCAATTCAGTCCTGTTGTGTGTTGTAGCTTGAGGAAAAGCCCTAGCGGAAGCGATGGCTAGTAATGAGGACTCAAGAGTGTCATTATTAAGCTGATTCAGGACAGAGCGTCTGAAAACCGTAGGCTCTGTCTGCCTACGTGGCGTTTTCGAATGAACACACAAAGCGCGCGAGGCTGCTTTGACCCCAGGGCTTGCTTGCGAACGTTCTTTGGTGTACGAATGCACCTCCACCTCCGTCTGCGTGGCGGTAAATGCATTTGAGAGGTTCTGATGGTTGATTGTTTGTGTCGTAAGTGTTGCTTTGTGATGGGTTGACATATTTGGGGCATGTGAAAACAAACAAGTGTCATTTTGGCTTTTTGACTCACGATAAGGATGTGACAGTGCGTCTTTATGCACGGATATACCCTGCAGTGATGTTCCACTGGTGTTTGTTCGCTGTGTGGATGTGTGGGAAGCTTCCTTGTGCGTGTCGGTGGGCGAAGGAGTGCCTGTGTGTATCGATGCGTGACGTGGTTCACCGTGAGGCCCTGAGAGTTTATGTGCGTGTGTCACCAGTGCAGAATGCGAACGTGAATCACAGTGTGATGATTCTGACTCTGTGTCAGCACAGATTTGCGTCCCGCTTTGAGGTTTAATGCCGAAATTTGTGTGTGAGCACACTGACGGTTTAGTGTGCGTGTCAAACTTGGACTCTAGTCCATTAGTGAACTGAACCTGTCTGTGAATGTTTGAAGCAGTGGAGGATATGACACCTTCATTCACACAACTCTGCACTATAGTTTGGCGTTTAACGTTTGAATGTAAATGAAAACAGGCAGGGGATTTCGAAAGTGTGCTTGTCTGATTTAACCGTGAGCATTTCGAAAGTGCATAGTTCTGCGGTGTACTAGTTTGGGGGAACATTTGTTGTTTCAAAGTAGTTTGCAAAGGTCTGATGTGTGTTTTATTTTGGGGCTGGGGGGACTCTGAGTGTGTAGTTGCGACTTGGTTTCTTTGAGTTGGTTGTTTCTCATCAGGGTTTGGCTGGTGAGATGATCTAAAGTGAGTGTTTGTGTGTGGTATTCTGGTATTTGTCACCTGTGTGGCTTCTAGCTTCTCTGACAGGCTGTTTTTGTGTGTTTGGGGAGGGTTGACAGTCACAGGAGGTCTGCAGGGACAAGAGTTGTGAGGTTTGTGAGCGTTCAAGTGTGTGTTTATGACCTTTGTTGAGGCTCTATCCTCTTTCACGGTAACAGTGAGCGTGCGTGTATTTAGAGCCGATGAGCGACTGGTATGATTAATGTGTGTGTCAGCGCTAGATTCCCTCTTGACTGCGTGATGATTAGTGAGGTTTGATGCCTCACTCTGCTGAGCAGGCAGCAGAGACAATGGCCATTCCTTGTTTATATTCATGTTGAGATAAGAATGAAGGTTAGGGCTCATGAGGTGCTGGTCTGACTGTGTAGCACTGCGGTCGGTGTGCCTTTCTATCTGCGTGTATTCCTGCACGTCCTTCCCAGGGTAAAGAGGGGATGAATGTCTTGACTGGAGTCCCAGAGAACCTGCGGAAGTTGGCGGTGTAAACATCCTTATTTGGCTGTAAAGTCCAGGAGGTGTTGGATTCTGTCTTCCCCCACAAGTGCTGCAGATGGTCACAGGAGGTCTGTGAGGAGGTGAGCGAGGAGGTAATGTTTTTTTCTTTCCGGTGGTAGACTCCTCCCCTTCACTGATGTCACTGCTGATCCCACCCATTACCTCGGAGTCAACCACACTCCCATTGGTGAAGTAACAATTCCTTCTCGGTTTTAACCTGTTGTTAGCCACACCTCTCAACGGAGGACTGGTTCTGATTGGACAATTATGGCACTGGACTTCTTCCCTGATGTTTTTACAAATATCCCTCTCCAGTCCCTCAAAAGTCACACCCTTTTTCATTTTAGTCTCCAGACTTTTTCGTTTATAAATGATACTTTTAGTTTTTTCTTTTCCGTTATCCTCCTGTTTACCAGCCTCGTTTGGGATGTGGCCGTTAGGTGGCATGATCACTTTGTTTTCTGATTGACTGCTACAAGTATCCACATGTTTGCCGTTTAGCTGTAGTTGGTTGTTTTTCATTGCAGGTGACGTCTGCACACCGACGTTACAGTGATGAGACAGTGTGAGGGTCGCCATACTACTGGTCCCATTTGCCACGGTCCTCCAGACGCGTGTCCCAACAAGTGCAGGCTCTCCAAGAACTGGCACTGGAGTGGTGTGATCAGCTGCCCGTCTACCCATCTCAGGTATAACTGGTCCAGGCAGACTTGAGTGGAAAGCAATGGATTTGACCACTATGGAGCACCTGAGGTGGAAAGAGAAGGAGAACTCTTGGAAGTAAATAGACTGAAAAAGGCAGACAAAAGGTGAATAGTAATGAATGTTGTTTGGGCTACAAATACCCTGATACATGAGTCATGCTCAGAAAACGCTGCTGTTTTTGTTTAAAAAACTTTTTTTTTTTAAATTTGTTTGTTTGTTTTCATGTCTAAAAAAACAGATGAATATTGAACTTGATGAGGCCAGTATACGAATAAGATAGACAGACAGACAGACAGACAGACAGACAGACAGATGATAGATAGATAGATAGATAGATAGATAGATAGATAGATAGATAGCGATAAGAGAAACTTCTCTTTATCTAAATTTTGATGTCACTCATGAAGGGGTAGTGAAGGAATAAAGATACATTCTAAAAAACTACATAGTACAAGTAAGATATTTAAATTTTAATAAACTTATTTTAGTCAGAAACATTTTTTTTTATTTATATTTAATCTATAAAGTTTTTTTTAACTAAAATTTCATTTGCATTGCACACTTATTAGAGTCAAATCCATCATCTAATGCAACTAAGTTCAGTATTCTGTAAATTATATCATTAGTCAGTCATGGGGACACACATTCATGTAGCACAAATTGCACTGTTTTCTGACAATGACCCACATAATAAAAACTGCAAAGTATCAACCATCTGCTACCGCCTGCAGTTAATTTTGAAATGAATACATTATATCAAGGCATTGGATGAAAATGCAAAATTTGGGGGTGCAATCTATTATGAGACGTGTGAAGAAGAAGAAGAAGAAGAAGAAGAAGAAGAAGAAGAAGAAAACCTCATGCAATGCTTCAGAAACAACATTTCTGTTCCAGAGCACAAGACCTGATAATAGAATGTACAAAAGACCTTCCTGCCTAAACTAGATGAATCCAATTTGGAAAGAGTAAGCAAAAAGATGAGAGAGAACAAAGTGAAATCAAAAGAACAGAGTGATATCAAACAGAAAGAGAGAGAGAGCGGGTACAAGTGTGCTGTAACATATTCAGTTTGCATTACTTCTGATCTATCTACGCAAAAAATTAATATGTACAGTTTCCAGGAATATAGAGAAACTGTGGTCTGTTTGCTCAGTTAAACTGTCAACATGAGTGTGTGTGTGTGTGTGTGTGTGTGTGTGTGTGTGTGTGTGACTAATTAAATATTTCACACACTGACAAACGTTTTGTTCTGCTCTGACCTTACTTTCTCTCCTTTCCGCTGCTACACCTGGCCCCCCGCCAGCCAGGCTCGGCTGCCCTCTCTCTCATTCAGCCCACCTTGGGCACCTTGATAACTTGCCTGACAAAGAGGGTGTTAATCAGCGACTGACAGTAAATTTTCTAATGAGCCACTCTAATAAGTGAATGTTTCGAAAATGTGTTCGTGCGTAACATTTTGCCTACATTTTAAGGACAAATGTACTCGGATAGTACAAACTAAAATGATCTATATTGTGGGAACCTGTTCATGCATAAATATGGAAAATAACATATTAAATAATGTATTAATAGAAAGCTACAGAAAAACTGAGAAAAAAATATTGCACTCAGTTGCACATGTATTGCTTCATATGTGTGAAAAAAACAGCCTACTGGCTGTGCACTTAATAAAGATATAGACCAAAACAGTATATATATATATATATATATGGATTCTCTAAACAAACATTATTATTATTATTATTATTATTATTATTAGAGAACCGCTGGATATTACTTGTTGTCATTTACATAATTGTATTTATTTATTTATTTATTTACATTTGCAGTCACTCGTTTTTTCATTATACTACCTTTATTCAGTGTGTGGATAGTAGTTTAAAAATGAATGAGAATGAGGTTTGTGGGATGAAGTCCCACTCCATGATAGAAAAACAAACATTTATGTATGTTTTTGAAAAATAATATCACGGCATGAAAAAAATAGAAAGAATTATGGTACTTTGAGATTCACATTAAACATTGCAACTATGCTGTGAATGTGAATCACTTTCCAATCAGCACTTACTGTTTCGCCATCACATTTCCAGTGAACACACACACATTCCCTCAGCCCCCAGCCTTGAATGTGCAAACATTTCAGATCATCTTGTTGTTCATTCCCCCTAGCATCTCTCTTTCTTGATGTTCTGTTGTGGATGTCAAACTGACCCCTCTGGGTGGCACCAGGCTGTGGCACCACACATGACAACAGGCTGAAGTCAGTCTAGGAAAGATTGTAGTCTATGAAGCACAAGACTCACAGTCTTTCCTTCAGATATCACAACAACCATGCGGCCTTTAATTGCAGATAAACACAAAAAGATGGCGAGAAAATCAGAGGAATGGGATCGAGAAATGTTGCGAGCTGTATTCAAACTTGCATCGTTTACATGAGCGCCACAACTCATGCGCTAACCGCTAGGCCACAGCTCTGGCACAGCGACTAACCGTTTGGAATCAGTTACATCGTGCAGAAATACGATACAGTCCACAACACAAAACAATAGACTTTTATTTTGTACATAAACAAGCACCTACCTTCAGTTACATCCTGAGACTCTAACCCCCAAAGCTTCCTGCCATGTTGCAGGTATTTTTCTATAGGTTTCAGTATCCACAAAAGGTCTTGTTGTCCAGTAAGTGGGTGCAGTGAGGAGACTCTAAGATGACTCAAATCTGCACATGAGCTTGTGTTCAAACAGCACCTGCCTTGACAGTCACTCCTCTAGCTCTCCACGGACAGTAATCATCCTCCCTCAGAGGCTGATTGGAGGCTGTTTGCTTCTCTCCAGAGGCGTCTGCTTTTCATTTGTTTTGATTTGCTCTCACCTTCACTTGCTGAGGCAGCAAGCACAAAGATGCATTGATCAGTGTCCTCAGCCTTGCGCACTCTCTCTTTCTCTCTCTCTGAGTCACTCTTCCTGTCTGTCCCTCACCCTATCGCTCTGTCTCACCCTGTTTCACATATGCATATCCAGTGCTGGGTCAAAGGCATCCTAAATTCAGCTGAAATTAGGCAGGGTGGGGAGAGAAAGAGAAATAGAAATGGAGAGATAGAGAGAGAGAGAGGTTCTGCATGCCAAGGGGTTGTGTGAAAATTACCAACATTATAGAAAAACAGATTAATGGATGTAGTAAAGGAATGTTTAGCTTTTTACATAAAGCGTGTTCACTGTGAAATAAAATGTTATTTGTTATATGTTATATGTGATTTATCATTATTTTAAAACTGTTGAAGGTAGGGAAATTCAAAGAAAATAACAAAAATATATATATTTTAAAATTGATTTTATTAGGGGGTTGTTCATATTTAAAGCCTGTCCACTGTGTAATAACATGTGCTTTACTGTGTATTATTTCCTATATAACTAATTTAAGAAAGGGAATTTGGGAACATGACAAATAACATTTAAAAGGTATTTTATTGTGGGAATAATCAGATTTCTACAGATATAATATGCACATATCTTATATATGCATCATATTAATACTATGTACATTGAAAAGTTAGTTTAGACCAGTTCTGAATTTTAAAAAGTCACAAAATCTATCAATTCCCATTTCACTGGTCTCACAAAAAAAGGGGGTGAAAAGGAATGTTTGCATCCACAAGGAAACCACCATTTTGCTATAAAATTTTATTATATATATATATATATACACATAATTTACAGGTCTTTTTATTGTAAATAATTATAAATAGCTGTAATTGTATCTGTTTAGTAATGTTTTACTACATTCATATGTCCAAAAATCAACACTAGATGTCAGCCTTTAACAACAATATGATCAGAGATTCTGCAGATCATGCACTACAATGTAATTCACTAAAATCCCAGGAAGGTACCTATTATTTTTTTCCTCCCAAAGATTCTGTTATGTTTCAGAATGCTAAAATCTAGAATATTTAAATAAATACAATTAATATACTATTAATACAATGTATGATATTTTTTATTATTATTTTAGGTAAGAATGTTATGAGATAGTACAGAGGTTTATATACAAATGTGTTTAATACAAACAATAGCATGTGAGATCATTATTGCAGTTAGATTTTTCCATGGTAGAGTATATGATTAATACAGCACAAGTGTGATTCATGCAGTTTTCTCTGAACAACCAGTTAGAAGTTATTTAAATGAGAGCTCAAAACTAATGTAGAAAGAGCACAGATGAGTAAATTTGTCTTTCATTAGGAAATCAACATACTTAGTACAGTGTGCAATGGTTGATCACTTTAATGGGTAAATGAGGAATCCACTGAAAGTGCTGAGGTTATCTGGACTGTCATAGATGGTGTAACCTGGGAGGAGTTTCACACAAACTACATCACCCACTTCCAGCTGCAGGACAGCTCCATTTGATGCATACCTGTGCTGATCGTGATTACGCCACTGACCTACTGACACAATCTTCTGCCCATTTTTATGTAAACTTGCACCCAGTGATTGTCTGATTTGAGTACCACATGCAGTGAATCTGAAGTAGTAGACTCCTTTAACTGGTGCAGTGAAGAGACCTGCCATTGACAAAACATTCAGATCAAATGTAGGATGAGCCTGATGAAAATTAGAACTGGATGTTATCCTTTAGGCATGACATTGGCTATGTTTGCTCAAAGTACCTGTTGCTGGATTGTAGTTGTTACCAATGTTTGTGAAGATGTGGTTAAATGTCAGTGTGATCTCAGTACTCTGAGGACCTAAATCACCACGCATGCCTAAGTCAGCTGAAAATGCCACTTTTGGTTGTTCTGTGTACGGAAAATATTTTAAGCAGTTTTTACATACTACATAACATAAGCAGAAACAAAACGAGTTATTTCAGAGTTATACAGTAATATTTATTGTGTAATAAAGGCTGCCTGTACATAATCCCTTAAATATATTAAAAAGGAAGAAGAATAATCATTTACCTTCATTTTCTCTCTTAATTCCTTCCAGCTGGTTTTCAGTTATCTTTAGTTGATCAATAATCCCTAAAATTAGTAAAATCATTAATTGTAACTGATACACATAAGAAGCATAGGATGCATTTCATATGCGAAATAAAGATTTTTTTTCTTCCAACATAACAGTGTCTTCCCCAGAACAAAGTATGCTTCTTAACAATGTATTCATGCTTTATTATTTTATTGTTTTATATGTGCGTTAATCTTTTGTTACATTTTAATTGAAAAAGAATGGCTGCATACACTTTTAAATACCTGCATTCTCTTTCTTCAGCTCCTGCATTTGTTCTGCCATTTCTATAAAATAATAATGATCTAATGAGTGTTTATTTAAATGACTTGTATCCATTATTTTAAAGATTTATTTTAAACTGCTCAACTATTTAAAAGGTGACAAAAGAAGCAACCGCTAGTACTAACTTGCATTCTCTTTCATCGCCATGTCCAACTTGACTTTGAGCTCCACCACCATGTCTCTTATATCTCTCACCTCAGTCCAGATGTTGGGCTGGTTGTTTTTTCCATTGGCCACAAAATCTTGCACCTCAGTTTGTCCATCAGTGAGCAGAAGACAGCACAGCAGCTGCAGGAGAGCAACACTCACCTTCATCCTGATACAGAAAAAAAAACACTTGGGCTTATGAAAATAACACAAACAGGCTTTGACATAGTTAATCATTACTAGCCTTTATTGACACAGATATTATTCATCCAATTACAAGGAAGAATGTGATATGTCATAAAGTAAAGCCAAGCTCAAGAGTAAAGTCCTGTTCTCTAAATTAACAAAAAGAAGAATCAGGAACACAATAGTGCATATTTCTCTTTTCCTTGTTGTATCCTTTTATCTTAATTTTTCTATACCATCTGCAAAACTACTTAGGAAAACTACTTTAATAAATTCCATAGTTGTATTTAGTCACACAAAGCATATCTAGCATATCTTGGGAAGTCGTGGCCTAATGGTTAGAGAGTCAGACTTGTAACCCAAAGGTTGCGGGTTCGAGTCTCGTACCGGCAGGGATTGTAGGTGGGGGGAGTGAATGTACAGCGCTCTCTTCCACCTTCAATACCACGACTGAGGTGCCCTTGAGCAAGGCAACGAGCCCCCAACTGCTCCCCGGGCGCCGCAGCATAAATGGCTGCCCACTGCTGTGGGCGTGTGTTGTGTGT
>NW_015656630.1:3075776-3095717 GCF_001515625.1 Sinocyclocheilus rhinocerous
GACTGAGGTGCCCTTGAGCAAGGCACCGAACCCCCAACTGCTCCCCGGGCGCCGCAGCATAAATGGCTGCTCACTGCTGCGGGTGTGTGTGTGTTCACTGCTGTGTGTGTGCACTTTGGATGGGTTAAATGCAGAGCACTAAATCAAAGTATGGGTCACCATACTTGGCCACATGTCACATCACTTTCTATATCTGAACTCTGCAATACTTTCTTTCACATCTCAATTGTCATTCCTGATGCTTTGCAGTAATTTTTGCTCCTCGGGTTGTCCCTCCCTAAGTGACAGACAGTATAGCAGTAGAGCAAGACTCATCATGATCTTCAGAAGAAAAAAAATATGTATAAATAAAAAATATTGGAATGTTTATGGAAATAACACATAAGGTATCAGCTTTTATACTTTGTGGTAGTTAATCATTGCTACTCAATATTGACACAGATGTTTCTCACCTGTATAAATACAAATACAGAGTCAAATATTAAAGTGAAGCCAAACTCCAGGGGTAAAGTTCTGTTTGTTTCTGAAAAGTCATGTGATCTTGATTTTTTTTTTCTTTAAAAAAATAACAAATAAAATAAAATAAAATAAAATAAAATAAAATAAAATAAAATAAAATAAAATAAATATGAATAAAATAAAATAAAATAAAATAAAATAAAATAAAATAAAATAAAATAAAATAAAATAAAATAAAATAAAATAAAATAAAATAAATATGGCTTAATAACACTAGATGTCGCCCTTTTATTAAAAATGACAGCCAATTCAATTCAAGTTTATTTGTACAGCGCTTTTCACGATACAAATCATTGCAAAGCAACTTTTCAGCAAATTAAGTTTCTACAATATTACACAATATATACAATGATATATTATACAATAATAGCCAGGCTGTCACTCTTCAGAGCTGGGTTTAGGCAGTTGATGTATTTGATGATTAATACTTATATTGTATTTACTTATGGATTTTTTTTAAACTTACCGTACAGTAGTTTATTTTAACGTAAAACATAAATATTTTAATATGTGTATATGAATGTGAGTATTACATTGATATTAATATTTTAATATGTGAAAGATAATGTATGAATGAATGAATCGCTTCACAACCCTGCATTAATGTTTTAATATGTAATTTTACTATGTAATAATTAATCATTTTAATATTAACAAACAAACACTCACACACACACACACACATAAATGTTTGTATTTCAGAGTTAAAATAACTAAGATTGAGCTCTAAAGTCATTTACAAACACTAAACCTGCAACAAGGTTTTAGCTGCAGGCCATTTCATAAAATTAGGAATAGCTCTGCCACCCTTGCCTGTTTGGCTATTATCAGTTCTGTTAAATGTAAATACAATGAACCTGCCTGCTGTGTCAGTGTCATATTAGTGCTGCAGTCAAGTGCACTCTCTTGCCTGTGTGAGTCCCTGCCTGATGCCCTTGAGACTCAAACGCAGCTCTTTAAAATGCAGTGAGTGTTGCCAAGACTGGGCTGCAGCAAAATACCTGAAAACTCTTTATGTTTCTTCATTATGTGTCCCCTTTTATCAGCCAATTATACATTAATGTGCAAAAGCCTGTTCTTCTGGGCCACGAGAACTCAGGTTTGTTTCTCTGGAATTTAGTTTTTAAGTTTGTTTACCTTTTTAAATTAAAATACTTTCTTCAGATTCTCTCTACTTAGACCCTAAATAAAAATGGCTTCCATCATCCAGACAGACAATGGAGAGAGAAATATGAGGGGATTTCAACCACAAACAGGTCCCGAGGGGAAGAATTATATTTGCAATTTTGAAACTAACCTTTGATTTTCCACTGAAATTATTTTGATGTGTTCCTTTAACCTAATCAAAACCAAACTTGCAGATGTTATTGAAGCTTTAACTCTCTGTGAAATCAAAATGTATATGCACTTTTAAGACAGATACAGACAGACTTGCCAGTGATTTCACGGATGTGATTATATATACAGTATGTATATTATTTAATATTGCTAAAGGTTTGAAAAACTTTCTGATTGACATTGGTAATGATAATGGTACAAGTATATTGTTATTAGATATTCTATTCTTCTTTTTGTTAATTTATTGTTATTATGTATAAATTTGCAATGATATTATATATAATAATAATAATAATTATTATTATTATTATTATTGTTGTTGTTGTTGTTGGTGGTATACTAATACTACTACTACTACTACTACTACTACTACTAATAATAATAATAAAATATCGCAGTAGCCTACTTTATCCTAAAGCAAATAAAAATTCTAGTTAGATTTTGAAAGATTTTACATAGGAATGGCATAAATGCACTGAAAAAAATAGTGTGGAAAAAATGTTCACTCAGAAATTGCTAGCATATTTGACAAATAATTACGAAGAAATGGCAAGCAACACGTTGAATTAAACATGGAATTTTGAATTACGATGACTGAAGTAGTATTTTCTTGTAAAATGTACTCTAATATTCTTTGTTTTATTTACAGCTTAAAAAATATTTTTACAAATCTATAAACATAGCCTATTGGAGTACATACATGTGTACTCCGATGTGTCAGACTGAACTGCATTTTTTGGAAATATTGAATTCAATTAATTTAATTTTGGCACTGCTTCTTTTACACAAAAACTACGTATTTATTTAAAATAAAAATATACGCTTGTAGTTACACAAACCAAACACCAGATGAGCGCAAGTGAGCTGCTCTGAAACCCCTCCTTCTGGGCGGATCTGCTGTGGTTAGACCCTCCCGCTTCTTCTCAGATTTCCTCCCATTTTCTCCCCCTTCTCCAGGCCCCACCCGACCATCTGCCACAAGGCCGACATTTCCTGCACTCCAGCTGCCAGCCCGGAGTTTATTCTCTTCCTGCTTTTCTGGGGCGAACACGATGAAAGGATCCCATTCATCCATCGCCCCCTCCCTCTCTCCCCCGTTCCTTTATTTCATCTCCCGGGAAACAAGCACGTTTGAGGCAAAAGAGAATGCCGCATAAACACGCATGCTGTTCTCGCGCCAAGCGTCCACTCGCGGGAAAGGTATTGTTTGATTTTTAAAGTTTAAAGAGACACAATGCAAAAACTTTTTCACCAATGGAAAACAGAGGTTTTTTAAAACCACACATTTACATTACAGAACAACATGACAAAAGACATAAAATTCTATCTATCTATCTATCTATCTAATCTTTTGTTGTATTTATTTATATTTAATAAATACTAGAGAAAGCTTGGTTAATACTGGATGGATCAGGTTTTCTTCACATTATGTTGAAATTCTAGGTCAGTCCCACCCCCCTCACTTTTGGCATCCAGAGTAAGTCCTGCTCAAGACCTTTTAAGGAAAGAAAAGAGTCAGATAGCAGAGAGAAAGATGAGAACAGACATAACTAACATTGTTACACTTTAACTCTGTGTGGGGGAAGAGTGGTTAAATACAAAAGCAAATGTGGCACTTGGACATTCCACTTGTATGATAACATCCATGTTATCCGCCGAACGTGTCCTTGAGAAAGACAGAAGTGGAAAAACTGTCCAGCACAGCTTTAGTACGCATATTACACTGCTTTACACAGTTTTCTTGCTTTGAGCATGCATGTGATGATTACTATAGAGTCTGCTGATGTCTGGAACGATCATGTGGCTGTAGTTTGTGCCTTTGAGTCTCAGGAAATTAAATTAGTTTTGAATTCTTCTTCCGTCTGTCTTGCTCTTCACTTCTTTAGTGGTCAGTAGGGGGCACTATTGAACTATGGATAAGGGCTGTGTGTGTGTCTCCCCAAGAACGTTTCAGCCATTTCGCAGATGTTTTGTAACTTTAACACGCATCCTCCATGTTAACAAAATACCACAGTACTTTATTCTAAATTAAAACCAAACTTTTACTTATTATCCCTTTACCAACCCCCCTCTGTATCATGCTTAGTCACTGCCTTAAAGGCACACTGACACAGATTTGGCTTGGAAGAATGAAAAAAGGAGGTTTAAGGGGGCTCTAAAAGGGACAGACACACTGACTACCAAGACACGTTGTACAGTAGTTGTGGATTAGTAAATTCAGCCATCTGTCTCTCTTCCAAGGTTTTTGTGTAAGAAACAAAGAAGAGTTCACTGTGAAGTGTCATCTTTAAAAACACTTATTTCCAAAGTATAGAAAATTCAGTCCTCTTTAATATAGAAAGTTTTTAAGTAATAATAAAAATTAAATAAAAAGTGTGTGCATATATACACATGGGCAAATTAGATAACATTTCTTAAGCCTTTCATTTTATTAAAAAATAATAATTTCTCATGTTCCTCACATGACATACATTCCAGTGGTCTCCCATTCATTCTCTCTGTGTGTGTGAGAGAGAGAGGGTGGGGTTCCCTCAGTACGAATACCACTGGATGCAGCTGCTAGCTTAACCCCATAGTGTTAGGTTATTCCTGGAACAGCTGTCAGATTGTTTCTGGGAGAGTGTGGGTGAATGGAAACGACTGGAACAGAATTAGAAGTGCTGGTCTTTTGTGCTCTTATGTAAAGTAGTTTTTTTTTTTTTTTTTGGTAAACAAGCCGTGTAGACCTTCTCACATGTCTTAAAGGGATAGTTTGTCTAAAAAAAGAAAATTCTGTCAACATTTACTCCCATGTTACTCCTGTATGACTGTGGAATACGAAGAATGTATTTTGGGAAATGACTCTGTGTTTTTGTTCCCCATAAAATGTTTGGTTCCTAACATATTTTATAAAATCATATTTTGTGCATCTTAATTTTTGTGTAAACTGAACGTTTAAACAGTTTACGAAATATCTATATGGCTAATACACACTGAAAAAAAAGTGGTGTGGGTTTTACTTTGAAACAATTTTCATTCAGAAATTGCTAGCAAATGTCATAAATGATTACAATGTAACATGACTTTTTTAAGTAAAAAGACTGAAATACTGTTTTCTTGTCAAATGTAATTTTGTAATCCTTTATTTATAACTTCGAAAAACAATTGCCTACTGTACAGTGGGTACGGAAAGTATTCAGACCCCCTTAAATTTTTCACTCTTTGTTATATTGCAGCCATTTGCTAAAATCATTTAAGTATCAGGTTTTGTGAGTTGGACTAAACAAAACCTGAATGCTCTCTTATTACCTTTTTGGCCCCATGTAAATCATCCTCTAAATGTCATCCATCAGTCTTCATATAAGTGTTTGCATTCTGGGTCACATATTTTGCAAATTTGCAAATAAAAGACAGTATTTGCATTCACAATGTGTGTATGCCCAGCTGCGTTAGCTCTGTTAGGTTTTTATGTGATTTTGTTCGTGTACATATGTGTGCAAAATATTTTACTCTGCTAAACTGTGGCCTTTTATATAGCTTGAAATTAGTAGTTTTAAAAAGGGGTTTTGAATGTCCTCCTCTTTCATGCCTTTGCAGTTTTATTGTGAGGACAGTTGGGGGCACTCCAATATCACAGTACGTTTATTTGTGGTTTTTACAGGTGTGTGTTTGTGTAGTTGTATGTCTCCTGTTTGTCTCTGTTTGTTATTAAAGACCTTGGAAAAAGAGCCCTGTTGTTTTCTGGAGTCAGTAAACCCTCTTATCAGTGTAGGCCACTGCTGTGATCCATTTGTGGGATGTGGGAGCAAGATTATACAGGCATACTGGATGGATGGAAGGGTTTGGGAACGTTGTGAAGGCTTCTTGTTCAGTTTATCTGCTTAGGCCCAAAAAAGAGAACTCGTATCTCTCAAAGCTTCTTAAAGCAAGTTACAATTCAAACTGGTAAAGGCTGATTGTGTATGAGAGGAGAGAGCAGGAAGGGGGGAAAAGCATGAAAGCATCTAATCCACTTATTCTGCTGGAGTTGTGGGACTACAGTGGTAATCTGGGACTCTGTAAGAGCTTTATCTGAATGTGTGAAGAACAGAGGGTCTCCTGTTTCTATGCGTAGAACAGCGGTGCAGAGACACTGCAGTGTCCTTTATGTACCGCAAGTCCTTTTTCTCTCTCTCTGCATCCATCCATCTTCGTTTCCCGCACATAAAATTTGTTTGTACACACAAACCATTCAATGTAAAAATGGCATTCAACAGAGTTACAAACCTAGTGACGTAAACAATATAATGCTAGACTTATTATTATTATTATTATTATTATTGTTATTATTATTATTATTATTATTTTTTTTTTTAAACCAAGTGGTATGTATGTATGTATGTATGCATTTATTTATTTAAAAAGTTATCCTCAATTTCACACAAGTCTCAGTTCATCACATTAAAATAACGTTAATAACAATATCAGTAACAATACTTTAAACTGAACATTTTTGTGAACTGTTTTTCTTGACAAGAAAGCCTACCTTTAATCATTCTTGAAAAAAACAAAACAAATGCAACTTTCTGTCTAATGGAATGGCATTTATACTTTTTGAGTCGATAAATATTTTTGGGTGGCTACTGTTTTTTTCTTAATTTTGTATTAAGGCATTGATAATGAATACATAATGCATGCATTTTACTGACCAGTGTTATTTTAGTATCTTTGAGATACTTTCATGGGTTTTATTAATAATTTTAATTCGTTTTTATTTTTCTATTTTCTATTTTCATTTTAGTTTTACATTGCTTTAGTAATGTAGCTGTGTGGTTTTGCCATTTATTTATTTATTTATTATTTTAATTTTAATTTCAGTTTTAGTTATTTTAGTACATCAAGTTAAGCTAAAGGAGCCATTTTGCCTTGACAACTAGATGGAAAAAGTTTATTTATTTATTTGTTTGTTTGTTTGTCTGTCTGTTTGTTTAATTTTAGTACATCCATCTATCTATCTATCTATCTATCTATCTATCTATCAAGTTTTAGTTAACATTTAGTTTAGTTATTTCAAGTAATTACAATTTTAGTTCACTGTAAAACAGTTTTGTATACAAACAACACTTGGCTAATCAGTACATGACTTTATGGCTTACAGTACAATGACACTGTGATAGTAGCCCTGCTGCTGCAGTCCTCATTTTCCCCCAACTTTGCGTTCTAAAAGCCACATGAGTGTCTTTTTCTGTGTGCCTGAGCACATCTGTTTGTAATCAAGCTGTCATACCCCACATTCCTGTGTGAGAGTTATGCCTTCTAGTCTCCCACACTTTCATAAACAAAAATGCAGGCAACCTTATTTTGTATGATGCATTCAAGTTGCACATAATTTAACCTGAAAAATGTTTCCTTTAACGTTTTTCCATTCGTTCAGGGTGTTTTGTAATACATGGTAACAGGAGGAAATCCTGGGGTGGACTTTTTCCCGGTTGATGAGTCAGAGGTTTTCCATCATTTTCTTGTTTGCTGGCCAGTGGAGAAAACAGAAATGAGAATGAAATGCTAGTGACTAACTTGTGCTGTGGTTCGTTTTTATACCTTTAAAGACCATTTAGGTGTAGTTTTCTATCCTTACCAGTAGAGGTTAGTGTTGTTTTATAAAGAGCAGAAATGAGAGAGTATTTTAGTGTGATTGTGTATGTGTGTGCGCATTTGTGTTAGTAGGTCAGCTGCAGTATTACGGTGTGTCCTGTAGTAGCCAGTGTTGCTGGGTTAGTTGCATTAGGTGTTGCGTGACCTTAAAAGATTTTCACGATTTTAGCCAGATGGTGCTGGTGTCAAACGGAATCAGTCAGTTTTAAAGTATCTAACCTCTCCAGATAGCAGATATTACTTTTGATCGGCCAGGAAAAGTAGTAATTAAGCATACGGGAGCAGTTTTACTATAGGCTTTCCATTGGGCTATATTTCTTGACTTAAATCAATTATTCTAAAGTAAGGAAATTGTATTTCAAAATGGCAATAGTAAATATAATGACTTAAATTTATAATATATATATATAAGTGGTGTGACTCAGTTAGATTATTCTGTTTTAATTAAAAATGTTTTTAATATAAATCTGATCTGGTGTGAATAGGAAAACTTAATGCATATTTTATCATGCTATGGAGTATTAATACTTCAAATAAATTAATACATTTTCAAAAAAATATTTCAAATAGAATTTCTATGATTAGCAATACAATAATGTCAAAATGCATGCAATCCTCTACAAATATATATTATAAAATATGTATAATATTAAAATATAACATATACTTTAGACAATACATTATATATATATATATATATATATATATATATGCATTTAGCAGTTTTTATTATTGAACTATATATGTGTGTGTTTTGGAATGTTTTGTTTTTAGCAGGTGAATTTCACTAAATATCCATGTAAAAAAAAAAAGGGTGTAAAAATGCATTGAAGCAGATCAGTACAGTATTGTTTGTGTATTATTTGTGCTTCATGAGGAGCCTGATTCTCAAATTTTAAGAGTAGTATGCCCACTAGATGGGGTATATGACCTATACTGCTGTAGGAAAGTGCTGATGTCATGTGGAAGAGACCATCAGAGAGATGCAGTAGGGGAGATTCGCATGAAACTGTGTCAGTAGGGGAATGATGTCAGTGTAGGACAGCCATAGAAAGCAAGCTGTGAGAGAGAAAGAGGGAGCACTTGCTTCAATTTGATTGTGATTTGCAAAGTAGGGCAAAATGTTGTTATTTGACCTTTTTCCAGGTTATGAGGCCATCTATTGCGGTTTAAGCAATGACTTTATGCTTTATGCTCATATCCCAGGGGATATGAATGGAGCATAGGTCCATAATAATTTTATGTATGTCTGCATAAAAGCTTTTTACTGTAATGGTGATTATTTTAGTGAGGCTGCCTTTTCTAATTCGTTTAGAGGAAGATAATGTTTTGATGGCTGATATGCAATGATAAGCATATCATAAGATTTAAAGGCTTTTATTGGCAAAAAAATACAATGAGTCAATATTTACAGTGTTGACCCTTGTTCTTCATAACCTCTGCAATTCGCTCTGGCATGCTGGATATTAGCTTCTGGGCCAAATCCTGAAAGGCTCTGCACTGCTGGTGACACGATCCAGCTGACTCCTCAGGAGGAGACGGTCCTGCCGCTTGCTGGACACTCTGGGATGTCCTGAAGACTTCTTCACTGCAGTCAAACCTCTCTCCTTGAAGTTCTTGATGATCCGGTAAATGGTTCTTTCAGGTGCAATATTCTTTGTAGCAATTTCCTTGCATGTGAGGTCATTTTGATGCAAAGCGATGATGGCTGCAGGTGTTTCTTTGGAGGTTATCATTGCTAACACGAACACAATGATTGGAAGCGCTTCTTTCCTCCTTTTATAGCAATCAGTCTGCTCTTACAATCTAATTAGTAGTGATTTCACCTGACTAGTACTCATTCACACTTTCACAAGTGCTGCTGATATGATTAGTCAATTAATGTGTCAGGATCAAAAAACAGTGAAATTTTATTTTATTTTATTTTTTTTGTGAAAAGTTAATTTTTTTGGCCAATGAAGCTTTTAGCAATTATTTAAAATGCATCTGATCACTCTACACAATAATCTAGAAACAACGTGAATGGACACCATAACAGCTTAAGCAGCAAACTTTGCAAAACACAAAATTTATGTCACTGCCAAAACTTTTGGCCATGACTGTATATTGAATAGCACGGATTAAGGTGATCAGGTAAAATATATACAATAAACATATATAAAATCAAATTTTTGGTAACACTTTAGATTAGAGAACACTATTAACTAATTACTAGTTGCTTATCAGCATTACTAGAATATTGATTATTTATTAGTACTTATAAAGCACATATTAATGCCTTATTCTACATGCCCCCTTAAGCCTGCCCCATACCTAAACTACTGCAAATAGCTACTTTACTATCAATAAATAAGCAGCAAATTATTACTTTTTTGAGAGGAAATGCTTAGTTAATAGTGAATATGTGTTTCTTAATTTAAAGTGTTATTGAATTTTTATCTAATTGAAATATTGTATATAAATGTATTTTTTAATTTATCTTAATTTAGTTTATCTTTTTTTGTTTGTTTGTAATATATATATATATATATATATATATTGATAAATGTCATTCATTAAATTATTATTGTTTACTGATATGAAGTAAAATGATGAATGAATAAATAATTAAATAAAAGTTCATCCGGTAAAGTAGGTTAGGGATGTGCCATCTGTTTTTGTTACAGTATTAGAGTAGTTTTCATCCTTATCTTGCCTCCTTTCAGTCACATGATCACTAATCACCATGTTTGTGTTTGTGGTCTTCCTAAAATATCTGGATGGCAGACATGATGGGGTGAACGGGCCTGATGAGCCAGATTGGAGTCTTTATCAGATTACAGACCCTATTAAACGATTTGCACAGCAGCACTGCCGGATGAGTGTGTCATCTCACTGCAGCATTGGATGTGATTGTATCTTAACCTTACCAGAGGTCAGCGTATTTGAGATTTCTTCAAATTGAAACGGACATTTTTTATTTTATTTTTTACATAATAATAATAATAATAATATAAAAATGTTAAAGGATTAATTTTTTATTATTTTAATTATTATTGTTTTCAGTTCAGAAATGCTCTTAGTCTTTAACAGCACTGTAAACCCTAACGGTCAAAATAATAAATAGCTTTGAGTAGGGCTATATATATATATTAGCTTACTAAGATGTTTCAAGTTAGAAACAATTAACTTGAGTACAAAATAAAAATCTGCCAGTTCTGGCTAATTTTGTCCCAAAAGCATAGATTATATTGCTATGATATTAGTTTCTCCATAGATATTCATTCAAAATATTTGTTAGTACTCCTGTGGTCTCTCTAAATCAGTCAGTATTTGTGGCCACTGGCTTGTTTTGCAAATGAGCAAAGTGCTATTCTTGGTGAAAATAGATGCTGGTCTTTGGTAGGGTCTGAATCTTTACCACTTTTATATGTGTGCATGTGTGTTTTGCTTCCATAATGGTCACATTTAAAGGTGCAGGCTTAAACTAATGTATTCCACATGGCTTCCTCCTCCCGGACACACTTCCCTTCTCTCACAAAATCCGGATCCCTTTCTGTCTCCCCAACAGCTTTGTGTTGGAGAACAAAGGCTGAGCATGTGCCACTTCAGACAGCCTGGCCTGCTGTGCTCTGTGTTGGAATGGAGCCTTGTGTGTATGTGTATGTGTGTGTGTGTACTGGTAATATGGTTTATGAGGACACAAATGTGTATAATGACATGGGTACTACAACGTAAACATAGTTTAGGAGGACAGTTCCTGTGTCCCGTAAAACAAAAGGCTTAAAAAACATACAAAACGGTGTTTTATGAAATTCAAAAATTGCCAGTAGTTTACTGTAAGGGGTAAGGTTAGGTGTAGGGTTGGTGTAGGGCAATAGAAAATACAGTTTGTACAATATAAAAACCTTTACGCCTATGGAGAGTCTCTGTAAACCACAAATGCAAGTATGTGTGTCTGTGTGTGTGTGTGTGTGTGTGTGTGTGTGTGAATAATGTCTATAGGTCATATAGCAAAATACCATCAGTCTCTCAGTGAAAGGGACATCTGCACAGCCACCACACAAAATAACAATTACCATCATAATAGCAGTGTGTTCACACTCATACACAGGTACTAAATAATTGCACTTTTCGTAGAGCCAGTGTGAAGGAATTGACTTTACTCCTGTACTGATGAGCCACACACTCTAATAAACCCGGATAAACCCTCAAACTTCTCTACAATGTTCCCATATTTGCTTCAAATTAAGATAGTTTAGAAATCTACTTTCCCCCAAACAGTGTATATTTGATGTCAATGCATCATGTCAGTTCGTGATTGTGAATTACAAGTTTTGGTAGTGCTTTTTGCCTGTCTCATATTTAAAATCTCTCTTTAACTGAGTGACCTACTTTTATATGTCTGTCTTCAGGGCAAAGTAAAGTTTTATTCCCCTGCGTATCAAGGCTTCACTCACATTACATTACCATTTGTGCAGAATTCAATTAGTGTTTTGCTTTTTTTCCTTCTTGCACCATAACACATCGTTCCTCGCAGGAATGGGGTGTAAATGGAACTTGAATGCTGTCAAATCCCAGAATAGAAACTCTAGAAGCAACTCTGAAGTTTAGAGACATTGCATTTTATATTCTTCTTCTGCAGTATATGTAGTGCTATAGGCAAGAAGCCCGTTTTACTCAAGAACACCGCAGATAGAGGTACAGAGAGAATTAATGTTCTTGATCGCAGGGTCTTTGTCCTGGTTCACTCAGGCTGTGTTTGTGAACAGATGGACCATTAGTGCACTCAAGCTTTACATCTGCATACTTCGAGCCTGGACTAAATATAGTCAGTGGATTGAAGGTGACGTCACAGATGTCTTATATGACCAGGATGAACAGTAAAAGAGTGCGTGAGACCACATGCACGTTCACAGTCACCATAAACACATGCACAAGCATTATGCAGATACATATTTTTTTTACTGCATATTGAAACTGCAATGCTCCCAAGCGCCGCTAGTTGGCAGCACTAGCAATCGGCTCTTTATTCTACACCCCTCCTCGCTGTTTTTCCTTTGTCCTTCGATTCTCTCCTCTCCTCATCTGACATGTTTTTTTTTTCATCTGTAGTCTTTTTTTTTTTTTCCATTTCTCATGCTTTGTCTCCTTAACTGATGTGACTGTATTCTGTCTGTTATTGGTATTATTCTGTAATAATTTTTTATGATTTCACATATGATTTCACAGGTTTTCACATATATCTGACCTAAATCAGACATCTGCTCCATCAGCTTTGGCCGCTTGACAGATTCTCGTGACACTGCCAGCAAACTGTTCACCTTGGCAGTCAGGCAAAGACATACTCACAAAACAATCCCTGTAATTTTCCTCCCGGATCTCCCCACAGAACATCGTGCTAGCTGGGTATAATGTTGTCAGTCACTGCCTCTTTTACTCTCCATGTTTCCCACCCAACCATCCAGTTCACACATGCTCACACAGCATGGCATATCAAGGGTTAAAAACACCAACCCCACCCTTTCAGAATCTCACTGTGACCTAAATAATCCAAAATGGCTGCTGTGCAGCTTCATATATGAAAATGTATCTCACCCCTCCCTTTCTGGTTTTCCATCCATCTCCTTCTCTCTCTGTTCTTATTCTGTGTCTGCATTCATTCATTACTGCATCGACATGGCTTCTAATCATTGTGATGTGCTTTACACGTGATGCTTATATTTTTAAGTGGTCAAAATCAAATTTTCATTGCTGGATGTGCGTTTTCATATAGAGAGATATATAAGGATGTTGTCAGCAGATTTCAAGTGCTGTGGTCTCCGTCAGGAGGATGGTGTTAACAGCAGGCACATTCGCTGTGTGTGGGTGTGCGGGTCTGGTGTGTGATCAGTGTGTCTCACCGTGTGTTTCTCTGCAGGGATGAGCTCCGTTAATCCTTCGTCTCCGAGTTTAACACAGATGAGATCAGCCGTTTGAGTTATTTGTTTTTTTCAGCACGTGCAGTTGGACGTTCAACCTCACAATAGCAAAATGTGTGTCAGGGAGTTTTGAGCAACATATAACCAAAAATTAACCCTGTTTACTCCATTGTTTGCTCATCTGCAGTACGTCTATAGGACATTTCCAACATTTCAGATGTTAAATATATGTTTTTTTAGATGCCTTTAAGATGTTGATGATTTAGAATGTATGTAAAACAGATGTTTGTACACAGCAGATGCTTTCTAGTTCAAGTGATCTTTAACAGACATCTTGCAGATGTACGTGTGCTATCTGGGTTAGTTGCATTTGTCTTGTGTTTGAAAGTTGTTGGGCAATTTGGATTTTATTCCTTATGAAACTTCAACCAATCTCAGAAAGCAGGTTTCACCTTTTTCATTTCTGCCTGGATGGAAATTTTTAGGAAGGGAATAAGATCATCTCAAATTCACCCTGAACATAACACAGTTTTACAGTAGTGACATCTGGGAAATGATTAGTTATGGCTGAAATATGCTTTGATAATTATTAATACATGCATTATTTTATAACATAACATAGCAATGAATTTATAACTGTGGGCATCTAAAGTTTTTTTTAATTAGCTATATTTCATATCTTATTTCTTTGCTAGTAGCAGGAATATATGAATTTAAGATGCAAACTCTACATCAGCAGAACTGAACAGTGTATGTATCAGATGTCAGATTGATGTGATCATTGTTGAAGTTGTTGTTTCTAAAAAAAAAAGGTCAGTCAGATAGCTTGCTCTTCATGCTCACAGACACTGACATGTTAACTTAGGTAGTGTTAAACAGCTAGTCATGTGATCCTAACAAATAGTATAATTGTATATCAGTGATTCTTAATGACCATTTTCAGACAGATTAATTTTTTTGTGTGTTAGCTGTTTAAACGTAATATTTGATATTTGAATTGCTTCACAAACATGTTTTTTTTTTAAGGTTGATTAAATGCCTGGGTTCACAGCCAGATCAGTCTGTCTACTCTAAACTGCCGGCCTACTGCTTCAGTCATCACTTAAACACATTATTCAGCTTGAGGGCGCAGATAGCCAATCAGCTATGAGAACTGGATGTAGCTGCTATCTGATTGGACGAAGTGTGTGGGAGTCTCCAGGTAAAACAACTCACCCTTGTGAGAAAAACAACATCCCTACTGTTGTCTCCCCCTTTGTTGAAGTCAGCAACATAGATAGATAGATAGATAGATAGATAGATAGATATTCTTTAATATTTTTTGATAAGCATAGAAAGTCTGTTCGTCTGAAGTGACGTCTTCATCCTTGTTAAATTACAGTCACCCGCATTAGCCTTTATGAGAGCAATCGCAAACATACGCTTCAGATTACATGGCTGTGTGTAAATCATGTACAGTGTGGAATCACACTTCCATGGCTGTTTAGAGCAGAACCAAAGAGAGAGGCATCTTATCTCATCACTCTGCCCTTCATCTGTCAGTCTGTCGCAACTCAATTAGCTTCAGGCTAACCCCACAAAATGGCATCAGTCACCTCATCATCACCTCATGTTCACATTCGAATATAGAGAAGCCAGCGGATGTGATCACAGGGGTGGTTTACGCATAGAGTGACTGCAAATATAAATACATATATGTTATTGCATTAGATATCAAACCTTGTGGCATATATTTCAAAGAAAGTTAGCACTTCTTTTTGGACACTTCCTGGATGTCAAATGTTAGTGGAACACGTTCACAGTTGAATGTGGTAAGCTCCACTTGTTGGTTACTCTGCTTTGACTTAATACAGCCTCTAAAATGCACTTTGAGACCAGTCAGTTAAAGGTTATTGCAGAAATGGCTATTACTGTGATGCTATAAGATTCATATATAATGCATAAGTGTCCAAATACATTTGGGGCACTTGTATTAAGTCTGAACATGAATCACTGGTTATGTGAGCAAAGTATTTCCAGTAATAGGTGATATTGTACAGTTTCTGTTTGATGTATGTTGTGTAAGGATTCACCACCTTACCGCCTACACATAATTCACTCCAGGAAAAAACACCCACTTCCTGCTAATCGAATGAGAGGGGGTGTGTGGTTTAGTATGTAAATGTAGGGCAGTTTTCATGGTCATAGTCAGGGCTGATGTGATTGATATGATGACGGGGGGGGGATGTATCTGTTTGATCAACTGTATGAGTATCTGTTACTTTAGTTCTGTCTGATCAAGCTGTGTGTATCAGAGCGACTCGCTGACCGACAGATCTAGATTACAGTATATTGTCTCTCCCTTTTTTTTGCCAGCTTGTATCGACTGTGACATCGGTCCAGTCAGTAGCTCGACCCACAATCAGACGGCAGGGAGACATAATCAGGCAACATAAAGAAAGAGGGGAGGGCAGGCCCTGCACAGACAACAACACATTTCTCTAGTGACTGACTGAACGGTTAAGCCCTACCCATGCTCGCCCCCTCACCCACTCACAGCTGTTTTTGCCACAATTATTAAAAAGAAGAAGAAAAAAAAAAGCACATACATCAGAGAATGACACACTATATACAAATGTGTTTATATACGCACTATATACAATTGACCAGCATGGTTTATTATATATTTTTGTTATTGTTTCCTCTATGCTGTGAGTAAATGAACATCTCTGCCTGTATTTTGACAGATTTGGTCAGATTTGGGAAAAAATTCAAGTGTTGTACTAACATTTTTTCACTTGTACATTTTTTTTTATTTTTTTATTATTAATGTCATTAAAGATTAAATGACCAATCAAATTAGCTCATTCATGTTAGATATCATGAACTAACATTGCACAACAATATTTAGTCTGCATTGGGTTCAAATAATTTATCAATATATAATAATAATTATTATTATTATTATACTACAAATATTATATACAAATATATTAAGCTACAAGTATTATATTGTGTAATGAACTTTGATATTATATACGTTATATATAATGTTATTTTATATAATCTTATTGTAAAGTGTTACAAATGAAATAAACCATTAGAGATTTAATTGAAAAGGATCAGTTGACATTTGCATCCTCATTTTAATTGACACAGTATAAAAATAACATTATCCTCTTATTGCAAGTTATTTCCTTCCACTGTTCACCGTACTAAATGTCGTCATCCCTTCTTTGTCTGTTGCCATAGTTATCTTGCTCCTTGTTCATGATGAGGTTCTTCTCCCCCAGCCCGTGCGTGTGTGTGTGTGTGTGTGTGGTTGTGTGTACTTGCTGCAGGCATCTCTCCATGCATGCTGTACATACTTTGATACCTGCTAGAAAAAATGAACAAAAGAATAAAAATAAATAAAAATAAAAGCCTACAAGGAAACAGAGAGGAGATATTTAGAAGGAATAAGAACAGAAGGAGTAAAGGGGGACGGTGCAGACCGACAGTAATCTTCTTACACTGATGCCACACTGCATTAAACATGATAGTTTTGGCACCGAACTAAAAGAAAGACGATAGACTTAGTGAGCTGCGTATGATTATTTTCAGTACATTTCCTACTCCACTGACCTGCAAAATGGTCACAGCTGCTGCACAGGTGGGTTAAGGTCAGGCTAGAAGCCTGCGGTAGTGAAATGCAGACTGGCACGTAGATTTAAGGATGCGAGGTTGCTATGGAAACGGCCACGGTGGATGGAAGTGGGGGACAGACCGGTTTTATGAACCCACGCTCTGCGGAGCCTCTGCGGTCTATGAATATTATATAGGACAAGGACCCACTCCACTGACAAGAATCTATAAATATAGACAGCCTTTGAAAGAAACTGTATAGCAGAAAAAAATGAAGGTATTTGGGAGTAGGGAGAGAGAGAAAAAGATCGAGGAAAAGAGGAAGATGCTGGTGGGGGTATATGGGAAAAGCTGATGTCATGTTGCGCTAATGGGGCAACGAAGCATTGCTTTCTTTAGAAGACTTCATGAATCTTTCACACTCCTTGCAATCTGCTAAATGCCTAAAGGGAAGAAAGGACAGTTTTCTAAGTTTCATGTTTTAGCTACAATCTCTGGTGGTGATTTTCTAGACGTCAGTATTTGATTCTGTTATTTCAGTCCTGAATTGACCCATCGCAAAGAGCATGATTGACAGGCGATCTGACCAATCATAACTCAGAATCCACCGTTTTTTCTGACAAACAAATCAGACAGGAAAGTAAATTAACTTTGGTGGACTTAAACTTGAAAAATGGTGTGTACTGCCGTCTTTCCATGGTTGAAATAAAATACCTTCTGATGTTCATTTATGTTTATTTCGTAAATATGAAAAGATGATCGGTTCACGTGCCGCTTGAACTGAGGTGCTACAGCGATCTGTCATGACACATTAAAGAGCCACAAAACGATATTTATTGTTTGAATTTCTTACAAAATGACAGTTTGAAACCTGAGACCTTGTTTCATACCAGAAGTAACCTGCTCTGTCTTGTCTGTTGGCATGTTGTCAGTGTCCTCTTTGCTTTGCGATGTTTTTTTTTTTTTACTGCGTGAGAACATCATGTGTAGCGAGAGAGTGGCATATGTCGGACATAGCAACAGTAACTAAAGAGGGTGGGTTTTTGTGAAGGGTCAGTTGACTCATTGGATCCTTGTAAATAAATGTTGATTTATATATGATTCATTTCCTTTTACATTTCATATTTCTCTACCAATCCTCATGAAAAGATGAAGAGAAAGACAGTCTCTCCCCCTTCTCTTAGGGTCTCAAAATGTCTTTTTGGATGCTCAAAATCCCTGTGTTGGTGGGAGGGCTCGGCTGACAGCCTTGTTTCCATGGCAATGGCAGCTGCAGAGTTTTTTTTTTGTTTTTGTTTTTTTGGTGAGGCTGTCGACTCTATATTCCCTGTGTCTGAGCAGGGTGGGGGGAGGAAGGGAATGGAGGGGTGGGGTGTGGGCGCTCGTTCGCCTGGCAGATGGAGTCCTTTTATTCCGGCTCTTGTTTTCCCACTGAATGACTTCAGTGCTGTCTAACAAAGCAAAGAGATGCAACAAATCTGCGTCCCAAAAAAAAGAAACACCACCAAACCATCCGTCATGCAGTTTTGTGAGCAAATTAGTGCAGCTCTTTTGAGAAGTACATTAGAGCCACCTGACAGTGAGCAAGTTATTTTTAAAGTTTGAATGATTTGAAAGAAACTCTGCCGAGTGTGAAGGACCTTATGGGTCAGCTGATCTTTTACAAATAATTGTCTGCAGTGTTTTAAGAGGAACTGACCTTTCCCTGATGGAATGACCAGTGGCTCTGTGTAATGGCAGCTGAAAAGACCATCTGCCCTGCTCGTGTGTTACAATGCTTCTGTTTGTGTGGGGCATTTACTGGCAAGGCCACGTGATTTGCAGGCTCTGATCAATGACCTTGTTTATGCTGGTTAACAGGCAGCTCTGATTGAACAGCCTAAACGGTGCTATTGAATGTTGCCAGATAGTAAAGTCAGAGATGAGGGTGCTTGGATTTATTTATGTATGTATGTATGTATAGCAAAGTATTTCTATTATTATTTGGGGCAATAATAATAACAATAATAATAATTATATATATATATATATATTAAGAAACAACAGATGCCTTACATTTATTAAATGTTTATTAATAGAATGTTTTTTTTGTTTATGTTGTTTTATTGTAGATATCAAAATACATTTAGAATGTTACAAAATATTTACATTTCAAATAAATGCTGTTCTTTTGAACCTTATATTAATCAATGAATCCTAAAAAAAGAGACCATTTCCACCAATAAATAAATAAATAAATAAATAAAATGAGCAGCATAACTATATTCAACATTAATAATAAGAAGAAATGTTTTTTGAACAGAAAATCATCATCTTAAAATTATTTCTGAACGATCATGTGACACTGAAGACTGGAGTGATGCTGAAAATTCAGCTTTGCATCACAGGAATAAAATATTTTAAAATAGAAAACTGCAGATTTAAATCTTTCTCAGACCACATTGCTAAAACTGCCCGGTCCTGCAGATTTGCTTTATTCAACCTCAAGAATATCAGGCCCTTTCTTTCGGAACATACTTCACAACTCCTTGTTCAAGCTCTTGTTCTGTCCAGGCTGGACTATTGCAATGCTCTCTTAGCAGGTCTTCCAGCCAGTTGTATCAAACCTTTACAATTAATCCAGAAAACGGCAGCAAGATCAATTTTTAATGAGCCAAAAAGAATGCACGTCACACCTCTGTTTATCAGTTTGCACTGGCTACCAGTAGCTGCTCGCATAAAATTCAAGGCATTAATGTTTGCCTACAAAACCACCACTGGCTCTGCACCTCTTTACCTAAATTCATTACTTCAGACTTATGTGCCCTCCAAATGCTTGCGTTCTGCAAGTGAACGTCGCTTTATTGTGCCATCCCAAAGAGGCACAAAATCACTTTCACAGACTTTTAAATTAAATGTTCCCTCCTGGTAGAATGACCTGCCCAACTCAATCCGAACTCATCTTCAAGAATCAGCTAAAAACACATCTCTT
>NW_015656630.1:3095834-3097714 GCF_001515625.1 Sinocyclocheilus rhinocerous
ATTAACTGTTCCCTCCTGGTGGAATGACCTGCCCAACTCAATCCGATCAGCTGAGTCCTTAGCTATCTTCAAGAATCGGCTAAAAGCACATCTCTTCCATCTTTATTTGACCCTCTAACTCTAGCACTCTCTATTCTAATTCTATTCTTAAAAAAAAAAACTTGTCCCTTTTAGACTTGCATTCTATTCATTTACTGCTTTTCTTAAAAAAAAAAAACTAACACTATAGCTTTTCTCATCTTTTTGTATTCTATCCATTTGTTTTATTTGTATTTATTTATTTTATTATGCAATTAACAAAAGCAAAAAAGGCCTCTAACACTAGCTTGCTCTATTCTTTTTCTATTCTATCTGTTTTCTTTTTATTTATTATATAATTTTTTTAAAAACTTGCTACGTGTACTGCATTAAGCTAACTGAGACTTGTTATAGCACTTGTATGTCATTGCTCTTTTGTTGAATTTGATTGATTCCATTGTCCTCATTTGTAAGGTGCTTTGGATAAAAGCATCTGCTAAATGACTAAATGTAATGTAAATGTAATATATCTATCTATCTATCTATATAGAGATTGATTGATTGATTGATTGATTGATTGTGAGTGTGTAGAATGTTATTTGTTCTCTGACAGCAGCAGTGATTGGTCTTTCATGCAGCCCTGAGTGTGATTTTGTTGAGTTGCTGATTGTCTGCATAATCTCTGTGGCAGAGAGCAAATGGAGAGTTTAGCGCTGAAGCAGCTGCTGTCTTGGAGTGTTGCCCGTCTGAAGCAGTGTGTTAATGCTATCATGTCCTGATACAACATCTTAGACAGATTATGTAGGGACAGCTTCCTATAGCTATAAGTCATTCAATTGGATAGTGCATAACATTATGCTAGATATGCTAGATTATGCTGTATTATGTGCATTTCACCTGACTGATTCTGATCGCATGCTGCGGTTTCTCAGAATATTGGAGTCCTTCTCTCATCACCAAGGCAACGGCTGCAGTTGTGTGAGATGTCGGCCATTTTGTGGGGGAGAGGAAATGGCTTGACTGAGAGCAGGTCTGCTTTAATAAAATGGAGGGTTAAGCCTTTAAAGTAACTCATCTAATTTGGCCATGTTCTCGGCTGTGCTCGATACAGTCTATAATGTGATTGTGTAAGTGAATCCAAGATCACACGACCTTCACTTTAAACCACTCTCTGGACTGCAGGTAGCATTACTAGTTACATCAAGTCACTTTCACTTTAACGTAGAAACCAACATTATTGTATGTGGCTGACACTTTGTTCATGACATTTCAATATATGCTGTTATGTAACAGCTGGTGAGTCAAGTGAATACATGCGTGTGTTTTCTGAAGCTGAAAATGAGAGAAATAATTTTTAGACAAAGCAGCAATTACTCTAAATGTCCCTGAACGTACGAATAGCGGATTGGGCTAATGGTTTTGAAAGTAATAACATATTTCAAATGCTTTAATATGAGCAGGTGTTTAGGATCTTGCATGAGCTTTAGAATATATCAGGCAGTTTTATTCATCTTTTGATTGTAACATTTTCTGGACATTCTCCAGTTATCTCTTCATAGTAATGTGAAGCGTCGCGTTTCTCTGTCATTTGGAGCACCTCCGTACACGTAGGCTATGTCTCTGCTATATATGGATACACCAGAACAAGAGCTGATGCCCTACTTCGGAAATCTCTGCAGAGCTCCCTCCTTCTGACGCCAACATTCTTATTCTTCTTTCTGAACTGAATCAATAATGATCCTTAAAATGGGTCATAGGCACATCCTGAAAAAAAATCAATGCACATTATATTTCTTTGAACTGCATTCATACAAAATGTATATAAAATATATAATAAAAAATGAAAACAATAATATATATAT
>NW_015656630.1:3098029-3098840 GCF_001515625.1 Sinocyclocheilus rhinocerous
ATATATATATATATTATACATGATATTTTATATGATTATATTCTTTTGCATTTATTTTTATTTATTTATTTTTTTACTGAATTTAAAGAAAACATGCAACTGTTAATTATATCCATAGTAATTCATGAGTTTCCTGACAATGACCTTAAAATATAAATGTAATTATGAGTAATTAAACTTTTTCATAAACAACCATTCAAAACCAAGTCTCTTATGCTCATCAAGGGTGCATTTATTTAATGAAAAAAAAAACAGTAATATTGTGAAATATTATTACAATTTAAAATAACTATTCGCTACTGTTTTCTAACAGTAAATGTTCAGCAACTTTATTTATTTATTGCCCTTTAATGTCAATTTTGGTCAATTTGTTTAATATTTGCAGAATAAAAGTGCCAATTTCTTTCAAATATCTTACTGACCCCAACTTTTTGAATTTAGTTGGATATGAGTCAAATGTCCACAATTGTGTTCACAGACAAAGCAATTACAAAAATACAGCTCAGCCATGACTGTGAGTTCTGACAAAATTTTATTTCAAATGTAAGTGTTCCAATAATAAAGTAAAACATAAATCAACAGCAATATAAATATTAGCTTATAAAATAAAAAGGGTAACATGAGGTGCTAAGCATTTCTTTAAAGGAATCACAGCCAAATACAGAAAGGTAGCCAAGCAGCAGACAGACATTTATATATATATATATATAGATAGATAGATAGATAGATATTCATAGTCAAACAGACAGGAGTGGCATTCCAGTATCATTACCGACTGATTGGAATTACAAGCACAGAAAAGTACAGTAAG
>NW_015656630.1:3098913-3116413 GCF_001515625.1 Sinocyclocheilus rhinocerous
ATATATATATATATTATACATGATATTTTATATGATTATATTCTTTTGCATTTATTTTTATTTATTTATTTTTTTACTGAATTTAAAGAAAACATGCAACTGTTAATTATATCCATAGTAATTCATGAGTTTCCTGACAATGACCTTAAAATATAAATGTAATTATGAGTAATTAAACTTTTTCATAAACAACCATTCAAAACCAAGTCTCTTATGCTCATCAAGGGTGCATTTATTTAATGAAAAAAAAAACAGTAATATTGTGAAATATTATTACAATTTAAAATAACTATTCGCTACTGTTTTCTAACAGTAAATGTTCAGCAACTTTATTTATTTATTGCCCTTTAATGTCAATTTTGGTCAATTTGTTTAATATTTGCAGAATAAAAGTGCCAATTTCTTTCAAATATCTTACTGACCCCAACTTTTTGAATTTAGTTGGATATGAGTCAAATGTCCACAATTGTGTTCACAGACAAAGCAATTACAAAAATACAGCTCAGCCATGACTGTGAGTTCTGACAAAATTTTATTTCAAATGTAAGTGTTCCAATAATAAAGTAAAACATAAATCAACAGCAATATAAATATTAGCTTATAAAATAAAAAGGGTAACATGAGGTGCTAAGCATTTCTTTAAAGGAATCACAGCCAAATACAGAAAGGTAGCCAAGCAGCAGACAGACATTTATATATATATATATATAGATAGATAGATAGATAGATATTCATAGTCAAACAGACAGGAGTGGCATTCCAGTATCATAACCGACTGATTGGAATTACAAGCACAGAAAAGTACAGTAAGATGAGGGGAGGGGTGGTACTCTATAGACAGTAAGTATCGTCTGTTATCTTTCAAAGTTGTACGTGATTGGAGAAAAGGAAAGTTCAAAAGTGTAATCAAGGGGGAAAAACACAAAAATATGCACATACTCCACAAGCCTTAAGCTACGATTGCGTGTCTTCAGAAGTTGTAGTATGTACAGTTTGGTTAGTTAATGATCTTGAAGCTTTTCTTCCTACAACACTACACTAGATCTTTTTTCTATCATCATTTTTTTGTTGCTTTTAAAAAAAAAAAAATACTGAAACATTCCTGTAACAGCCAGCCCTTGTGGCTCTAATGTTTGTACAGACAGGTTACACATTTTATATACACTGTGGTGGTAGTGGTTGGTGCAGAACAATGGACAGAATCCTTCCATCTAAGGTCCATTCAAGTACAGTGTTGCACTTAAGTTAGTCATTAGTCTTTCCACATGTTCATTATTTGTTTCTTTCTTTTTGGTTCACTTCAAGTTTTCCATTAACTCTTAGTGCATTCACTTTGAACTAAATCTTTCTCTGATCTTAACCTTACAAAGGCTGAGATGATCTTTTCTGAGCTTCAACAACACTGTTTACATTACTTGCATTTCCAGGATTCTTATACTCAGCTAACAGGAAATAAATGCAAAGAATAGTCAAATGTTGTTAACCTAATGTTCGTTTCTGCTTAACTGACTATTAAGAAGTTAATGAAGACTGAATCTATTTTTAAAAACCATGCCAACAGTGTCTCACCGAACGCAAATGTATTCTCTTACTCCGAAAAAACTAGTTAAATATACTTTCTTGTGCCCTCTTTTTTTCTTAGTATCCCGTTTTCACTGCATAGTTCAGCTCAATACTCTTTTCTTTTTTTTTTTTTTTTTTTTTTTTCAGTCAAGGTGAGAGTTGTGGCACATTGTTAAAAAGCCTACCAGCGTTTCAATTTGTAACCACAAGAAGCATCTACTTTGCTTTAAAAAAAACACACAAAAAGAAGGCTGAAACATGACATTTGGAAAAAAATAAAATAAAATAAAATAAAAGAAGAAATGTATAGTTTCTTCTTGTTTTAGTAATGCTATTTACAAGACAGTGTTATCTGTCACAGAAAGAGCTTCGGGAATCTGAACACATCTCCTCTTGTTCAGTCATTCTTTCTTTCATCGACAAAACAGGAAATGCTTGATTTTTGGGGTTATTGAGTAAGATATTGTAATATAATTCAAAATACAATCAATAAAAATAGGGAAATCTAAAACAAACAAATAAAAACCTCACAGAAAAGAACATTAAATCTAAAGACTAAAGATCTAAAGATCCAACCTGTGGACTCGTTTTTTGAGGAGAGATGCTCAGATCCTGGCGACATATTTCTGCAGCTCTGATAGTGCTTCCACGCTTCTGTCTTACTTCTTGTCTTTCTTAGTAGGCTTCTTCTTGCTAGCGGGCGTCTGAGCTGCCTTGGGGACTTCGACGGGAGGAAGGGCTTGGGGAGGGGGAAGGGCCTGCTGGGGTACCTGCTGCTGAGGGTTGGCCGTCAGGGTGGCGGTGCTGCCAGGGATGTAGACGTTCTGGCGGTAGTCTGGGCCGTACTGTGGATTGTAGCGAGGGCCGAGAGTTGCAGTGGCTTCACTTGCTTCTGACAGCAACGGTAGGGTGAGAGAGAAAGAGGAAATAGAAGGAGGTATAGAGAACGTAGAAGAACAGAAGAGAGAGAGATGGGAGAGGTTATAGATGAGTTGGTTCGGCACAGAGCTCATAATTCAGTCACTCAGGAACCGCATTGCAGCTCCCTCAGTGACCTGCTTCTGCCTGCCCATCCCCCATGTATTATGTATGCCGTAACATCGACACACATCACATACTCAGCAACGCGCTTACAGAACTGAAGACATGTGTATATACAAGAATAGCACACTAAAAACCAGTATTTTCACAGTTCTTGTGAAATGCATTGCAAATGGAAGTGGCATTGTCATCTAACAGCAGTGAGGCAGTTCCGCCTTTGTTCCCACATCATAAATCTGTTTCTTTTTCACAAATTCATAATGAAATTGTAGTCATGAAATTGTTAACCTAAACCAAACCCACACTTGTTAAAAAGAAGTGCACTTAACTGTATTAAACTTGTAGTGTACTTCAAATAGTACAAGCATATTAAAAAAAGAATATGCAGATTTATATGATATTAATGAAATAAGAGGCCTCTTAAAGGGATAGTTCACACAAAAATAAAAATTATGTCATCATTTACTCACCCTCAAGTTGTTGAGTTTCTTTCTTCTGCTGAACACATTTTGAAGAATGTTGGTAACCAAACAGCTGAGAGTAGCCAGTATTTTTTTTCCTCCATACTATGAAAGTCAAACTGTTTGGTTACCTACATTCTTCAAAGTATCTTTTGTGTTCAACAGCTGAAGAAACTCTTACAGCTTTGGAACAACTTGAGGGTGAGTAAATAATGACCTATGAACTATCTATCATTTTAAGTTTACTTAAAAAAAGAGTACATTTCATGACTGTTTCTTAAAACACTTAAGATACATTTAAAAAGTGCACATTGTAATAATGTCAGATTACATATTTTATTTTAAGTACATTTAACCACTGTTTTAATAATCTTTTGTCATGCTTTAAAGGACACTTATTTTATTGTGTTGACTAACATGCTAAAGCACATGTAAAGTACTTGATTTCAATTTTAACTGTAGTGTGTTAAAGATAATATATTTAAAGGTAACAAATTGCAGCAACTTCATTACAAATGTGTGACATGGCATTAAATAAAAATATACTACTACTACTCATTGCAAATGTGTAAACACAGATATATTTAAATGCATTGCATTTCAACAGGAATATATTTAAATACATTTTTAGTAAGTGACTGAATAAATTGCATTTTGCTTGCTCTTAAGTATATTCTTTTATTATTTCTGTAAGTACTCTTTTTAAATTATGCTAAAGTGTTTTTTTTTTACAAGGCCATGGCCAATATATAATTAATTAAAATCTAATTATGTGTATTGCGTTATTAAATATACATTTATATCTAAATACATGCATACTGAAATCACACCAGCCCAGTGAAATTTGAACGAACAAATGTATATAACGTGATTATTGCTCTGCTTCATGCAGCACATATATATATGTTAAAATACTGTAGATAACACTTGAGATTCTGTTTCTTAGAAAGACGACTGTCATCTAGGCTAGAGAACAACATCAGCACAGTGCTGTCATTCTGACTGCAGCTGCGGAGAGGCAAAAGGCTCCTTTGTCTCTTTACACTCAATTAATTTGACTCTCTTACAGTCAATAAATGGTGAGATCCATTTTACTCTGGAAGCCACTCTCTCTTCTCTTTCTTCTCTCACTCCATCCCCCTCTTTCCTTACATCATCCAGTTATTACCGGTCTTCATAATCTGTCCTTGAGTACTGATGCATCCAATACAATATGTGACCCTGGACCACAAAACCAGTCTTAAAGAGCAGGTCATATGGGTTTTCGAAAAATATCTCTTTTGCAGTTTGTAAGGTAGCTATCCTTCAATGTAAACAGTCTGCAAAGTTGTTAATCAAAAAAGTGCATGATAAATAAAGATATTGTCTCTCAAAAGAAAGAGTCGACTCAGAATCGCCTTAACGAGTCGTTATATTTTCGAATCTTCTGCCTGTTACCGATCTACGTAACTGGGTCACACATTAGCATAATCCCTGCCTGCCCACGAAATACGAACACTCTCTGTGTCGAGAAGATGCTGTGTTCCACGATACCACAGCAATACAATTCGAACCTTTTGTTGTGCTCGTCATTTTACAGAGGACTGCTTCTCTAATCTTGCCTTTTATCTTCGTTGGCTTCTAATCTTCTTTATTTGGACCAACAAGCGCCTCCGAACCACAACCTGTAAGTACAATTGATACGTTATGTGTACATTTTCAATTGGGTGCTCAAAATCAAGTTTTTGTGCTAATATGGGATGTATACCTAGTGCAGCTTTAGGTTTCCAGGTAAAGCACAATATTACTGTTTTACTGAAATAGGTCTGATAATTCGCTGTGAACCCACTATTTCCTTTTTTTTTTTGTGCTAATATGTGATGTATACCTAGTGCAGCTTTAGGTTTCCAGGTTTTACTGAAATAGTTCTTATAATTCGCTGTGAACCCACTGTTTCCTAAGAATGTGTCGATTAATGTAAACTGTCATTGTTCTAATTACTTCGTTTAATAATAAAGAATGTAGTGTAGCGCACAGACTTTATAATCATTGTGAAAGTGCTGTTTATGTAGTTATAGCGTTAATGCAGGGAGTAAAAGACCCGGTAGAGAGAGATGAGTTAGTTAGGCTGGTGCACATGTGATACAGCTGTTCTGCGTTCTGATTAAAAGTTAAGACACAGAGCGTCTTTTGTCTCATTCTTCAAACGCTACAACCCGCGACAGCAAAAACAACCGCGGACTTGGCAACATAGATGGTAGCGCTCACTAACTTGCTCAAGTGCTCCTCTTTGTGCCAATCACAACAGGCTTGGCCAGCAGACCAATCAGAGCAGAGTAGGCTTATGGAAGTTTACAGACATTTCGCTCAGAACTGAAGCGAATGAACCGTTTCGAAATCATGGACAAATGACTCTATGTAGAAATGTATATTATGGGAAAATTACAGTGTTTTCTGACCTTAGATGCATTTAAACCTGTTGTAGGGGACTCCAACACAATATTAGCACACTTTAAAAAAAACATATGACCTGCTCTTTAAGTCGCTGGGGTATATTTGTAGCAATAGCCATAAATACATTGTATGAGTCAAAATTTTTGTATAATAATAATAGTAATAATATAATAGTATATATAGTATAATATGTATAATTGTAATACTTAGTAAAGATCATGCTCCATGAAGATATTTTGTAAATGTCCTACTGTAAATATATTAAAACCTAATTTTTGATTAGTAATATGCATAGCTGAGAACTTCATTTGGACAACTTTAAAGATGATTTTCTCAATATTAAATTTTTTTTGCACCCTCAGATTCCAGATTTTCAAATAGTTGTATCTCAGCCAAATATTGTCCTATCCTAACAACCCATACATCAATGGAAAACTTATTTATTCAGCTTTCAGAAAATTTTTGAAAAATTGACCCTTATGGCTGGTTTTGTGGTCCAGGGTCACATATATGTGGACAGACTTCCCTGCTGTAAAGACCAGCATATGCTGTGTTTTGGATGCTGGTGGGCTGATTTGCCCCCAACGGGTTCCTTAATTAGCTTAACCAGCAAGATTATCATGAAAATTTAGCTTGTAAAGCTGATCAGCCTGAAGGATATGCAAAATGTTTATCTTGTTGGCTATGCTTTTATTTCTGGTTCAAGTCTGTGCTAATGCTTTCTCCTCATTCTCTTATTTGCTCTCCTTTTAAAAAAGAGGGAATAATAAGTGAGATTCACCGTTCGCTGCTGCCATCAGAGCCTGGAGCTGTTCAGCTTCGGTAGGGGGGTTGGGCCACGGTCCTGTTCCTGCGATCACACCAGCGCTGGCACCTGCCTCATCAGGACGAGCTCCAGCCCTACATGACAGAGAACAGGGTTAGTGACTCAACATACACTCAAACACATTCATGGTGCTTTTTTCTCGCATTAAACCTCTCACACATAAATGAGAACAGCAGCCACCACATTTGCTAGCATAAATGTACCCGGTTCATTAGCTGAGACAGCCATTTTGTGTGACAGGGCAGGACAGTGCAGTCAGAAAATGGAGGCTAAAGTCGAAGAAGCAGTGGTAGACATGAAGTAAACAGACAGATGCATTGATCAGAATACAGTTGTGTCTGTTTATACCATGTGGCTTGACAACAAATACACTTTGCCCTTTAATCAAGTCACAATAAGCATTATTTAAAGAGATAGTTCACCCTTTTTTTTCATTTACTCACCCTCATGTTATTTCAAACCTGTATAAACTTTCTTTTTCATCTGTAAAATGCTAAATAGAAAATATAGTGCCTCGCACACTCATATGCAGATGCATCAGCAGTCTAGTATAGACTAGAAAAATAAAAATTAAAAAACACCTGCACAGTACTCAAACTTGCATCCTTGCGAATTTTATTAGCTTAGCAACGTTTCAGTCAATTGATGTTCCTCTGGCTTATAAAACATGCGGACATATCAGCAAATGTAAAAATAACTCATTAAATGTGAGTATTTACAGTGTAGATTTTTTTTTTATTATTTAATTAAACAATTATAATAAAGGTTTCTAGTTGGTCCCTCAAGATATTGTCTACTCTGTTATTTTGAGTACTGTCCGTTCAAATTAAAGCGGTCAAAAAATAAATAAAAAGTAATAATAAAAAAAAAGATAATCTGATAAGCTAAATGGACAAAGGAACATGAGTTTATTATGATAATGTACATGATGCCCTTACATTAAAGTCTTTTAATGTGTTTTTCATTTGGGTAGACATTTTTGTCATTTCACAGATTTTGTTTCATAAATGCTAAAATTTATTTGCCAAAGATGCAAGTTTGAGTAGTGTGTTGGATTTTTTTTTTTTTTTTTTTTTTTTTTTTTTTTTTTTGTATTCAAATAAATCTGTGAAACGCAAAGAAGACAGGACAAAGTCATACAGGTTTGGAATGACACAAGGATGGGTTAATGATGACATAATTTTTTTTTTTTGGGTGAACTATCACTTTAAGTATATTTGGGTTATTACAGGCTGCTTAGTTTCAAAATGGCATGACTAAAAAGCAGATTTTTACTCTCTTTCTCTGCCCACACAAACAGATTGATAGCAGAGTCCATACATAAGGACAGAACTATTTCTCTACTCTTTAGGGACAGACTTCACAGACTTGGCTCTACAGAGCCAAAATAAATAAAATCGGAACAAACAAGTTTACTAAGCACAGGTAAACACACTGCAATGACAACCCGCAGAGCAAGATGCAACAAACAGCTATCAGCGATACACATACATCCAAAAGCCTTATCCTCAAATGAACCAACTGCATGTGATTTGTGTGCACATTTATATGTGTAGGAACAGACTGGACAGCATGTCGCTGGAAGCTGCAGGACACATAATCTGAAAGACCTAAACACGACATTCCATTAGAAGGCTACACCAGGTGAAGTCAAACGCTACCACACACTAGCCTTCTCTTCGCCTTCACTCTACCTGGACTTCTCGTATGGAGTCCATCTCTGCTGCAGGGTGTGGAACCTGTGTTGGCTGAAACATAAGCACAGGAGCATGCAGCTGTCACTCAATCACCCTGCGTCTGACCAGAGCACATGGATGGGTGAGAACGTCTTTGGGTTTCCTTTACCTTTAAACCTTACATACTCTTAAGACGTTGTGTCTCACAGGAAGCTGGTTCGCGTTTTTATCTGATAATTGCTGTCATAATATATTTTTTATGACTTTTAAATTAAATGTTCCCTCCTGGTGGAATGACCTGCCCAACTCAATCCGAGCAGATTCATCTTCAAGAATGGTGTATTTGCAGGTTTTTTTCCCCATATGATTTCTTTTGCAGGATATTCTTCACAGGATTTGTTTTGTAGGATTTTATTTTTGCAGGACTTTATTTCTTTGGCAGAATTTCTTTACAGGGTTTATTTTTGCACGATTATAGTAAATTGTCATTGACATTTTTAATATTCATAAAATGGCGATAATGGGCTAAATATAGAGATGAAAACACTTAAGGAAGGAAAATTTGTCAATTATTTCAGACTCTATTCTAGATAATTTGGTATTTGTTGATTTTATCTATAAATATTGTTTGCTTAACTCTTCTTGCTGACTAAATAGACAGTGACCATCAAAAATGTAGGCACTCAAATATTTACAGGTAATCTCAGATTTTGAAAACACTGAAGGAAGGAACATTACTAAATTACTGCATTTTCTAATCTAGATATTTTGGTATTTGCAAGACTCCATCCCATGTTATCCCTGTCGGTTGCTGAAAAATTGATTAATACTTCTGTTTTTTCTCATATCTATTGCTGTAAGGTTTTACTTGCTGGGGTTTCTAAAACCACCTTAAGTGAGCTGCAGTCTGTTCAAAATTCAGCTGCTAGAATCCTGATAAGGACCAGGACAAATGAGCACATCTCTCCAGTTTTAGAGTCATTGCACTTGCTCCGTGTCAGGTTTCGGATTGATTTGAAAATTCTCATGCTGACCTACAAGGCTTTGCATGGTTTGGCGCCACATTTTGTCACAACTGTTAACTGGTTATATTCCAAGTCGTGATCTCCACTCCTCTGATTCTGGTCTTTTAGTGGTCCCCCTACTCGTTTACGCTCTATGGGTGATCGGGCCTTTTCTTCTTGTGCACCAAAACTCTGGAATTCTCTTCCCATTGAGATCAGACAGGCTAAGTATTTTAGTGTTTTCAAATCTGCTCTTAAAACCCACTTTTTCAGAATAGCTTTTAAGTGATTTCTTTGTGTCATATGCATGGTGTTTATTGTTATTATTATTATTATTATTATTATTATTGCTATTATTTTTATTTTATCCCTTTTTATCTGTGTAAAGCGTTTTGAGATGTACCTTTTAAAAGCGCTATAGAAAATAAAGTTTATTATTATTATTTGTTCATTTTAGATAGTTTGGTATTACTCAACTCTTCTTGCTGACTAAATTCTTAATATAGTGGCCACCAAAAATGTAGGCACTCAATTGTTGACAGGTAATCCCAGATTTTGTTCTTTTATTATCTCATTCCAATCAGAGAGATTAAATGAAAATTATTACAAAACAGTGTACGTAATACCACGTGGATAATCTCAAATGTATTTATAGGTTTTGCTAGACACATAAACTGAATCCAACACTCACCCGCTAGGTCCAGGCCTCTGGTTTGGGGGAAATCGCCAGTCAGCATTTGGCGGCTTTTGCTGAAAATAAGAAGAAAAGAGTTTTGTCAATACTTTTGTTTGGCATACAGAATCATATCCACTATTGGTCCATCCTGGATCGCAGGTCCTTCCATCCTGTCATAGAAGGTTGTAGTTCTGAAACACAAATTTGAATTATTGACAGCAGAGTACAATTTGGTGCACTTCCTCTGCTTTTGCTCAGGACTGTTTTCTGAAACTTCACCTTTGCTGATACAGAAAAAAATAAGTTGAGGGGAGTAGTGAGAAACAGAGCAACAAAGAAGAACATAAAGTAGAAAATAGATTGAGGGAGAGTGTGTGTGAATAATTGAAACTTCGATCATGTTGCTGTCTCGTATGAGTGCGTTTACATGAGGAGTATACTCAGGTCTGTAGCAAACAAAATATGAGCTCACCTGTAAGAGGATTATGGCTAAAATTTCAACCCATTTTGGATTTTTTCATCATTTTGTCATATTTCCTTTAGTATCCCACACAATTCTATTGCATCTCCCCACACTCAGTCGAGTCATTGTGTTGCAAGACAGCATTCAAAGCATGTGCAATATCACACTATGATCCTACAAACTCTATTATAGATTCCACAAAGACTGTCTTCTATTCGGAACTGTATGCATACAACGGCATCCAACTGCTTCTACTTTGTAAATCATAATGATTGTAACAATCTGCCTCACCTGACTTGAGCATTTGAACACAATATTTTCAGTCATAATTCTTCTCAGATTTATACAGTTAAATTCTCTGCTGAGTCATTGGGTCTAGAAATAGCTCAGATTGTGGCCTGATTCTTAATACACTTGGTATTATAGAGTGCTTAGTCCAAAAAGTGAGTCATAGTGACTAGAGCCTTAGTCTGAATTAATGACATACACAGCATGATTTCCATCTAACTAAAAATTATTTTGAGAAATGGTGACAGTAAAATTCATACCACAAATATTTGAACCGTGTATCATTTGTTTCATTAACAGATGCAAACATTTTTTACTTAAGGACAGTAACTGCTTACACTACCCATCAAACGTTTGGCGTCAGTAAGAATTTTTGAAAGAAATTAATACTTATGTTCAGCAGGGATGCATTAAATTGGACAATAGTGACAATAAAGACATTTATAATTGTACAAAACATTTCTATTTCACATATTTGTTGTTCTTTTGAACCTTCTATTCAGCATAGAATCCTGAAGAAAAAAAAGTGTATCACGGTTTCCACAAAAATATTAAGCAGTTCAACTGCTTTCAACATTGGTAAAAATAAATGTATCTTTAGCACCAAATCAGCATATTCAAATTATTTCTAAATGATCATGTAGTAATGACTGGAGTAGTGGCTGCCAAAAAGACTGGAGTAATGGCTGCCATCACATGAATACATTACATTGTAAAATATCTAAAATACAAAACAGTTACTTTAAATTATAATAATATTTCACAGTATTGCCATTTTAATGTATTTTAGATTTTAAAAAAAGCCTTGGTGGGCACAGAAGACTTCTTTCTCATCTAACATGAAAGAAATCTTACTGACCTCAAACTTTTAAAAAGTAGTCTATAAAATTTCCTGAAAATCTCACCTTCATGAGTGAGTGAGTGAAGAGTCTTTTTGACAGTTGCATGCCTAGAGTGCTCTGTGGGGCCTTAACAAACACAAAGTCGCTCCTGCTGGAGATAGTGGAGAAACCATGCGTGTATGTGTGTTTGTTGAAATCCCGGGAGGCCCCCACAACCTCCATGTATCTAGTAGGACCATCAGTATTTAGCTGCAGGTGGAGGTCATTGTGTTGGTGCTCACGAGGTGTGTGCTTGAAACCGAGTTTTTGCATGAGGCACATAACATAACCATGGTGGCTTAGCCAGCGCACCACTACAAAAATGATAACCAGGAATGAGACTGTAATAACGAAGGATAATGTGATTATAAGGTACAAAGTGAGGTCAGACCCTTTTGGACTTTTTGAGGTAGAGCTTCTATGTTCAGAAGAGACATCTGAAGCTTTCTCAGCCAGGGTGATGTTAACTACCACGCTAGCGGAGAGAGAAGGCCTGCCGTTATCTTTTACAATCACAGTGAAGCTAAAAACAGACTTGCTGTCTTCTTCTGTAAGTCTACGGGCTGTACGCAGCTCTCCAGTATGTGCACCTATATGAAACATTTCAGCATCAAGTCCCGAGAAGCTGTAGAATAACCAAGCATTGTGGCCACTATCGCCATCCACGAATGTGATGCGATTCACTAGGTGTCCGATGCCAGCTGTGCTAGGTACCAAAAACTGCAGCGTCCCATCAGATGGGGGTGCAGGGTATATAAGGACAGGAGGATGATCATTCTGATCTATAATAAACACATGCACCGTAGTGTTGCAGCTTTGAGCTGGAGTTCCTCTATCAAGAACCTGCACTATGAATTGAAAAGCATTCAATTGCTCATAATCAAACTTTCTCATGGCATATATCTGCCCACTATCTGGGTTTATATATACATATGAAGATACAGACCTGCCAAGAGCTTCACTCTCTAAAATTGAGAAATAAACAGTGGAATTCTCACCCACATCTGGGTCTGAGGCAGACACGGACAGAAGGGGAGCATTTGGGGCATTGTTTTCGGCTATGTCCACAGAGTAGGAAGGCTGTGAAAAGACTGGGGGGTTATCATTAACATCTGAAAGACGTAACACAAAAGATTCCTGCGAGGAACGGGGTGGGGAACCAGAGTCTGTGGCAGTCACAGCAATGGTGTATTCAGCCACGGCCTCTCTGTCCAGCAGGCCATCGGTCATTAAAGTGAAAAGCCCTTTATATGGCGAACTCATCTTGAAAGGCAACCCATAAGGGATGTGCACGCTCACATCGCCATTTTTCTCTGTGTCTTCATCTTTAACTTTGATTAGGGCAATGACAGTTCCTGAACTCACATTTTCAGAGATTACAGGAGAAACCACATTAATGCTGATAGCAGGGGTGTTGTCATTCACGTCAATAATCTCGATTTTGATGTTGCAGGAGCCCTCCATGGGAGGTATTCCTTTGTCTCTAGCAAGAACAGTGACGTCATATATATTAGCGAGCTCGTGATCGACTAGTCCTGTAACTCTAATTTCACCAGTCATAGAACCCACGCTAAAGAGTTTTAACACATTGTCAGGGGTGTATTTATCAAACGTATAAGTTATTTCACCATTTTGACCATGATCGGCATCAGAGGCATTAAGAGTTGTAACTAACGTTCTATGAGGTGAATTTTCTAAAAGCGTGATTCTTTTTGTAGGATTATGAAAGTGTGGCGCGTTGTCATTGACATCTAGAACATTTATAAAAATGGCACTGTTGCCGGACTTTTCTGGACTGCCACCATCAACTGCAGTTAAAATCAGTCTAAATTCGCTCGTCTTTTCTCTGTCTAGAGGCTTGTTTAAGACTACAATCGGGATTTTGCTTCCGTCGCTTTTAGTTTCTACTTTTAGCATAAAACAATCGTTTTGACTAAGAAAATAAGAACGCAGTGAATTCACACCCACGTCAGGGTCGTGCGCACTTTCTAAGCGGAATGTCGTGCCTGGCGCAGCCGCTTCTGAAATTTCCAAAGAAGTGTTTCGACTTTGGAAGTGTGGCGCGTTGTCGTTAACATCCACAATTTCTACCGTAACGCTGTGCATTTCCAACGGATTTTGAAGTGAAATCTGAATCCGAGTGTGACAATGTAAACTTCCTCCGCACATACTCTCTCTGTCCATTGTTTGCTTGACCACCAAAGCTCCAGATGTCAGGTCTACGTCAAAATACTTAGCATTAGATTCCGATATGATTCGCATATTTCTTAGAAGTATTATATGAACGTCCATTCCTAAATCTTTAGTCAAGTGGCCAACAATTGTTCCTGGTTTAGATTCCTCAGCTGTAGAATATAAAAGTTCCGAAGCGTGCGTTGCAAAACACAAAGAATTAAGAACAATCCAAACTGCAGCCCAGTCCAAAGGTCTCTGAAAAAGCTCTTTACTCTCCATTTTCACTAGTAGCTAGAGACTCCTTCGGGGTTTTAATTCATGCATATATTAGACCCGACGAGACGTTGTTAAGTATATGAGAAACACGTTTTGTTTTGTATCCATGATCTCCACCATTTGTTCTAAGTTTCTAAACTAACAATACTGCTCGTAAGAGCAACAAGCCTGTGCGGGTCTAGGAGAAGGGTTAAAGGGGGTGGGGATAAAAACATGCGTTTCTATTGGAGGAAAGTTACTTTGCTTAGACAAAAGCGCACACGGAGCTGTCCAAGGTGCTGATAGTAGCGTCACTCTCTCTCAGTTACTTAAATACATAAATAATGTAGAATGTATAAATATAACTGGTTTAAATCTGAGTTTGTCTCACCTGTTGGCTCTCGAACGTCCACGCGCTGTCTGGTAATGACGCGTCAAGCACGTTTAGCGTGTCTGTAAAGTTTGTGGTGCTGCTGGGTTTAACGAGGGTGAGATCACTGAATTCTGACATTGGAGAGAGATAGGAGCCAAAGGACTGACTCTGAGACATCATGTCTCCTCCCAGAACCTCCACATACTTAATGGGCCCGTCAGTGTTGAGCTGGATCTGCAGGTTTCTGTTGGGGTTCTTGTATTCAGAGTTTGTCCTCCTGATACAGCAGCTTCTACTGCCTCGCGCACATTTCACCAGTAGGATGAAAAACGTCAACAGACAAAACAAGGACACAGAGGCCAAAGAGATGATCAGATATAATGTTATTTTGCCAGTTTTCTTGTTGGGCTCAATATTTTTCTCTCTATATTCTGAGATGAGCTCATGAAAGCCGTCCTCTATCAGTATATCCACTGTGACTGTGGCGGACTGGATCGGTTCTCCAAAATAAACACATGAACTGTCGCGTTACTACTTAAAGATGGAGAACCATGATCTTTAGCCTGAACGATGACCTCAAACACTTTTATTTTTTCGAAGTCAAACGAATGCATGCTAAATATGCTTCCATTGTCAGAGTTTATGTATATATACGAGGATATTGGAGTATCCCAATTTTTAGGGTTCTCAATCGAGTATGATATTTTACCATTTACGCCGACATCAACGTCTTGAGCAGATACTGAACAGATAATAGAGCCTGGAGTGTTATTTTCTTTTACGTACACATAATACACGTTTTCAGAAAACTTTGGGGCATTGTCGTTAACATCAAGAATTTTAACTGGAATTATTGTTTTGCTACTTAAAGGGGGCGAGCCTAAGTCAAATGCAGTGATTTCCACGTTGTACTCAGGGAACGTTTCGCGGTCTAAAACACCGTTTGTCACCAACGAATATTCGTTTGAGAAAGATGGTTTTAAAAGAAACGGAAGGTCAGACTGTGTCTGCAGACTGACTTTTCCATTGTCACCAGAGTCGATGTCCCGTGCGCTTATTAACGCTACAACTGTCCCGCTAGGCGCGTCCTCTCGCACAGGGCTCGGTTTAGACGTAAGCAGTATCTGCGGTGGATTGTCGTTAATATCCGAGACTTCTATTTTAACTGTGCAATGGCCCTCCATTTCGGGGACACCTCTGTCTCTGGCTTTAATCTCAATGTTGTACATAGGAGTGGTTTCATAGTCCAACTCTCCGTTTAGAATAATTTCCCCGGCATTTTCATCAATGTGAAATAACGAGCGCAAAGCATCAGAAGTGTGCTCTCCTAAAGAATATTTTATCTCTCCATTAGAACCTTCGTCCAAGTCTTTTGCTTCAACTTTAATAATCGTCGTGCCCTTTTTTGTGTTTTCAGAAATAGCCGCTTTGTAAACATGTTTCTCAAATACGGGGTTGTTGTCATTGTTATCCAGCACAGTGACATTAATTTGAGACGTTCCTGATCTAACCGGGTTTCCTCCGTCTAAGGCAGTTAACATCAGCTGATGAATCGGTTTCTTCTCGCGATCCAGAGGTTTCTCCAGTACTAATTCAGGTATCTTTCGCCCATCTCCAAGATCTTTTATTTTTAAACTGAAACATTCGTCTTTACTCAAAGTGTACGTTTTTAAAGAGTTACTGCCTACATCTGGGTCTACTGCGCTCTCTAAAGGAAAGCGCATGCCAGGGACAGTGGATTCTGCTATTTTTAAAACACGGTCCATCGACTGAAAATGCGGATAATTGTCATTAATATCCTGTATGTCGACTTCCACTCTGTAAAGTTGTAAAGGATCCTCAATAACGATTTGCAGAGGCAACAGACATTTTGCGTTTTCTCCACAAAGGATCTCTCTGTCAATTCTCTCATTAACCACAATCTCTCCTCTTCGTAAATCCACGCTGAAATACTGCTTACCTGATTCAGAAGCTATTCGCAACTTACGGTCATACAGCTCAGATATTTTCAAACCCAAATCTTTTGCAATATTTCCAACAACAGCGCCCACGTTTAATTCCTCGGGAATTGAGTAGCGAGTCTGTCCTTCTGTCGTACTCCACAAAAGAAGAAAGAGAAAAAAGAAGAGCAAATAATGCCTCCACCATCTGAATGCCACCCTCTGTGTCATTTTGATTGTATATCCAGACTATTCACCGTTCTAATAAAAACTAGGGATCCCACCAAGAAGACAATTTCGCTTGTCCATTTTGTCTCAGAAATATGTTAGAATCCATTTTATCGGAGAGATTATAGCATCCCTCCTCTCCGCTTGCACTGAACGTTGTAATGTCAGTGGGGGAGGGAGTAGATCTCTTTGTACAACATTGCATGTGATTGGTGCAGAGAACAATCGCAATAACCAATAGCAAGAGAACTGCCTCTTAAAGGCGCAGCATCAGCACCTGCTGTCAAACTCACACCAAAGAACATTGCAATAGAATAGAAGAGTTTGATATTAAATCCGTGTATCATTCGATCATTCGTTTTTTGATTTAACATTGAAAGTAGAAAAATTTAAAAACGCCTCCTTTTTCGTTTTTTCGTTTTTTTCCAAAAAAACAAAAAAACGAGAATTCAGTTAAAATTTTCGTTTTTTGTTCAGGGGTAGATAAATTACGGTGGCCGAGAGAGCTCAACGCGCTGCAACTTAAGAAAACACATGCAAATTGAAAAAACACCAGCAAATTAAGAAAACATCTTCATCAGTTTGACAACACACGCGCTGCAAATCCTCACAACACATGCAAATGAAGAAACGCGCTGCAAATCCTCACAACACATGCAAATGAAGAAACGCGCTGCAAATCCTCACAACACAGGATGCATATGATTATTTTACGACAGATATGCATCCGCTTAAAAACGAAAAACAAAACCTAAAGTCACCATTCTCTGCCATTAAATTGGCAAGTGCGAGCAGGACATTTTTGTGTTATTAAGTAATAAGCCTTTAGAACAACATTAAGGTGAGTAGTCACTGTAGTTCACACAGTTCCAATAAATTGCGATGGGTTAAATAAACTCAATAAGCAGACAGACGCGACTACAGTCAAGCGCAGACCAGTATTGAAGTGCACAGGAAATAAGCAGCAGTCATATTTAAAGCAGTTTAAATTAATATCGAGTACTGATTGATGTTCACTTGGATTTTTTTCCCCATCGAGGGGAAATAACTTAATACTCTGTCATTTATAGTCGTATGGTAAAATGTATATTTTTAATTGTGTAACGTTATGTTCAAAATAACTACAAAATGTCATGCCTTTAAAAAAAAAAGAGAACAACAGAATGCACTGCTTTAGCGCGTCTTGGTCTCCTTGAGTATCTTTCTGGCGCATGCCA